>NC_088334.1:32222500-32522500 GCF_036884655.1 Musa acuminata AAA Group | reverse complement strand
AACCGATGTAATCTTTTTACTACACTAATTTACCCCCCCTCTTAATGCCGATTCGTTCCGAATAAATACAAACCGAGTTTATAGTGGTTCGATCATCATGACCTATATCCACTCCCGATTCCTCTTTATTCGAGGCCATCGGCTTCCACTACCGATCTTCTTTCAATGGGCAAAGATCAACTACCCTTATAACTCTTTCTCCTTTTCACACGCTTAGGAGAGAACCTTTACACCTCTCTCTTTTAAACTTAGATCGTTGTTTCTCCATTTAGAAGAACTTCTAAATACTAGAAAAATGTGACTCTACACTAAGAGAGATTTATAATTTTTTTTACAATGATTCTTTCTCCATTTCTCTACTCTATTTCTTATTGGTTCAAGTAGGAATAGTTGAGGTATTTATAAACTCCAAATGACTTCAAAAATAGAGCTAAAAATGTCTTATCCTAGGTTTCTAAGGTACTAGTGGTACCACCAGCATTACTAGGTAAGTACCACACCATCGTCTACCATACTAACAACTAGTGGTACCATCGTCTATCAGTCTGACATTGACACTGAGCAGTACCACCATTAAGTCTAGCAGTATCACCGCTTGACATAGTCTAGAAGATAGTGTTTGGGCAGTACCACCGCCCGATCAAGCGGTACCACTGGTTGACATAGTTTGGAAGACTATGTTTAGGTGATACCATCGCCTAGTCTAACGGTGCTACCGCCTGGCCCTTTTATGGGTGACCGAATGAGCCTTCCACTTAGTCCAAAATAGCTTCAACTCAGGCCTAATTGACCCCTAATTGAGTTGACATTATTTCATCCCAAAATTGACTCAATTAGACCTAAATTAACTTAATATAGATACACAATTACAAGTATGAATCCTATATTGTCCGGTATGTCATTAGTTCATCTAGTGCTTCATCCAATCCTTTGGCGCTTTGTCATCTCCTTCGACATATTGCCCAATCGACATGTTGACTCCCGCAACTTCCAATTTCCTTAGCGCAATGTCTAATCCTTCAGCCCGATGCCCGAGCTCATGGCACGAAGTCCTTCCGGCACATCGACTATTCCTCCAGCCCGACGTCTAATCTTCTAACATGTTTCACTTTGTCCGAACATTTGATTCCTCTTGCTTTAATCGAATTACCTTTCCTTGATCAAGGTTAGTCCTATATCACTCAAATGCACATTAGAACTTAACTTCATCAATTAATTTCATCATCAAAATTCAAGATTAAACATCAAATACCCTTCAACTTTTATATTTTAAGGATTAGAATAACTAGCTAATGCATAAACAACATATGTGATAGATTCCATAATATCATGATAATTACTTTCATGATCGGAGTCTATAACCTTAATCTCTGGTTCTTTAACTAATTTAATCATCAAAAGTATTTTGAACTTATAATGATACTCTCTACTCCATTTTTCATCACAATACTAGTACAAACCCTCTATTGATTAAATTTTGAGTTCCTCTTGGGTCAGTCTTCTAGAATAGGGATTTTGATTAGAAATGGTTGGAGTGGTTGACTTGCCAGTCACTTGTTTATTAACACTTCTGGTTTAATGGTTCTTCATATTAATTTTTTCTTCATGCAATCATATAAAAGAAATTACAACTATCGTAGAGGTTGGCGAGCATTAACTTCATAACAAATATCTAAATTAAGACTTATATTGAATGTTCCCACCAGTTACCTTTCAGAATAATCTTTAACCCGATTTGACTATCATTCAAATCGACTTTGATACTCGAATATAGTAGAAGTTTGACAAATTTTGGCAAGTTACACATCAATATTCTCATATTTAGATGGTTAAAAATGAATAAGAAATCCTTTCTTAAATTGCACCCATGAGGAAACTCTATGACAAGTTTTATATCAATCATACTATTGAATAGCATCTCCATCTAGTTGGATTAACACTATTTCTATTTTAGAATCTTTTAGAGTTTTATGAAAGTAAAAAAATTTTCTCTACTCTAAAAATCCAACCAGTCGGATCTCTATCTTTCTATCTAGGAAATTCTATTTTCATCGAGGGTAGCTATTATCACGCTCTTGGTAACATTTTCCTATGACTTTAGATTGATCTAGTTGTTTACTAGTAGAAGTCAAACTTCTATCTTGTTGAATTTTCCTGAAACTCTTAAGCAAACTTTTTTTAAAATCATTGAGAGTTTCTTACAATGTGCTCTCAATTTTTGCTTCTAAGGTTTCAAATTGGGATTCCACATAATTATCAATAGTCATTGCATATAATTATAGATCTATAATTCCTAAATTTTATTTTAAATTTTGAGTTAAGGGCATAAGCACTACTTATTGGGTGTTGAAGGTGAAGTCGTCATTGGAGATGCGGGCATCAAGGCCAGCGGTGATGTCGAAGAGAAGATTGTGAGAACACTAACGAAATATTGTAAGAACTATAGGAACCCATTGGTAGCACGCCGTCGGGACCTATGGTGATGTTGAGGAGATTGAGGGAATGTCAAGGTAATACTGTAAGAACTTTAAGAACATTGCTCTGATACCAAATAATAAAACCCTAGGGTTTTATCTAAGAAAAGAGATAGGGATTTGATCACTTTGAGGGGATCAACCTACTTTTAATCGCTTCGAGGGGATCGACCTCCAAATTAACCAAAGGCTTTGAGTTATATTTAATCCTTAATTAGGACTAGCATTTCTAATAAAAAATAAATAAATAATCCCTAATTTGCTAGATTAAAAATTTTTATCATAATTAAAAAAATTTAAAATCTCTTACCATAATTAAAAACTAAATAAAAAAATTAATATCAAACTCTCGAATCCTAATATCTTCCTCCTCCCTTAAGGAGAGAGAGAGAGAGAGAGAGAGAGAGAGAGAGCATGACACAAGTGTGTGGTGAGCACTCGACTCTTTGATGGTCCAGCTCATGCTATGTTTGATTCCAAGTGGCCTTCCTTCTTCGATCGGACCTCACCTTAGCAGTTACATTTTTATTACCGTGCCTATCACATCTTCTCATGTGTACCTTAAGAAAAAAAGAAGGATCACATGCAAGTGCAACCCTTTCTCAAATAATAGTAGTAATAAGGTACTATTAGCCCAAGATTAAACCAAATAGAAGAAGAAACAAATGAGAAAAGGAAAAAACTTTATTAAACTTCTTTAAAAAAAAATATTTATAGACCTTGAACAACTCTTAGACTTGACTTCAATACTTGAGACTTGAATTAATTTACATATAGATGCCACATATTTATATATGTAAAATATAATAGTTCATAATCTCTATAACTCTATCTAATCTTATTTGAAATCTTCTAAAATATATTTTAAACTAAGAATCTCTTTCCTTAAAACTCCATATAATCTTATTAAAAATATAAAATATTAATTTATGATCTTTCAAAATATGCTTTAACTTCTTAACACTCCCCCTTAAAGTATAATTTTGGAGATAAGTCCTAGTTTGATGTGCAACGTCAAACTCATAACTACCACCAAGTATGGGATCACCTTTAGAAATACAACCCCGACCAAAGTGTTCTCCAAAGTGCATGTGAATATTACTATCCAGATCCTTTTTTCTACTACTTGAAAATCTACCTAAATCAAGTTGCTATATTCGAAAACTTTTAGGACCATCTGGAATACCTCTTAACCCAAAGCCTAATTCAAACTAACTTGATGGAAAACCACTAAAATCTCTCACTAGACTTCGTGTAAAAGGCACAACATCCATATGATGATTGAATTCAAGAATAGACTTGTGCAAAGTAGAAATAGTACCAAATTCTTCATAGAAACTAGTAGGTAATGATCTAAATCTTTCATCTGGCAAAGGCCTAAATCTATCTTTCGGCAATCCATGAGCAAAAGTCGAATCATGCATGCCACCAACTTGAACTTTTCTTGTAATCCCATTAGCCTTAACACCTTTGGCTTCATCAAAACAAGTAGGCTCAAGATCATCAATTGATTCAAAAAATAAACAATGACATAAGTTTATATTGTCTCCATCTATGTAACGTGTTGGTTTGATAATTATTTCTTTTTATCATCTTAATATTAGAAATTTCTTTTTATGAGTATCATTACTCCCCTTATCACTTTGCTCCAACATTGGTAATAAAGAAATAACAAGAGTAGATACCGATGAGGAAGGATGTGAGCCAAAATCCATATGAGCATTAGATGATAAAGGAATCTCAACCACAAGTTTTGAACATGTATTACTTTCATTATTAGGACTGATATTTACAAAAGAAATTACTTGTGAAGGATAATATCAAGAAATTTCATCAAATACAACATCTCAAGATATCACATAACTGTGTTTGTGGATCCATGCATTTTTTTACCTTCTTCCTTTTATCATAGCTAATAAAGATGTATTTTTTAGCCTTAGCATCAAGCTTACTTATCTTTGAATCTAGTATGTGAACATAGCATGGAGAACCAAATACTTTGAAATATTTAACATTTGGATTCTCACCAAACATGAGCTCATATAGATGTTGAATCTCGTATTTTGATGATGAAACTACTTTATATGTGTTTATGATTTAATCTATATTTTTGAGTGATGTAGGATGCTTCGATCAGGATGAGACAATTAAAGCAGGAAAATCATGTTGTACTGGAGGAACATGTCAGAAGATTAGACGTCGGGCCGGTGGATCAGTCGACGTATCGACAGAAAGCTTCGGGCCGTGGATTCGAGCATCGAGCCAAGAAGAGTAAAGATTGTGCCAAGGATATCAAAGTTGCGGAGTCAACTAGCCGATTAGGCAATAGGCCACAAGAGAGGACGATGTGCCGAAGAATCGGACGAAGCGTCGAGGGACCAATGACATGTCGGACAACTTGATTAATTGCTTAGGATTAATTGTCTCGATCGAAGTGTTGTTTTAAGTATGCAGGATTAACTACGATAGCTTGAAGACATAAAGCAAGCCTATAGGAGTCAACTTCGATGGGTGTTCGAGAGTCTGTCGAGAGTCCGAAGATTCGTCGGAAGTGCTACCGGAACCAACCGAGAAGAAATCGGAGACTTGCCGAAGTTTTCGGAAGTTTTCCAGAGAGATCGTCGGAGGTTCACGGAGATCACTAAGAAGGTTCGGCTACTTGCCAAAGACTCGCTGAACTCGCCACAAGACCAAGAGCCTGCTGGGAGTCCATCGGAAAAAATCCGAGGGTGTATCAGAAGTCCGCTAAAAGATCATCGGAATGCTCGTCGGAAGGAAACTCGACATTGCCAGTTAAAAACTTACTTAGGACTATGTCTTAATTTCATAGTTTACATGTAATTAGGGTTAGGATTGAGGGTTAATCCTATAACCCGGTTAGGGGCCAATTGGGCCCAAGTTCGGACTAGTTTGAGCCAAGTTTGGAGCCCAAACAGTGAACTGAAATAGTCTAGGCGGTGGCACCGCCAGACTAGGTGGTGGCACCGCTAGAGCCCGAAGGAGCAAGCGGTGGTACCGTCAGACTAGGCAGTGGCACCACCCAGCACCCCAAAGATTGGGCTGTGGCACCGCCCAGAACCCGAGAGTTTTGGTGGTGGCACCGCTAGTACACTGTCAGTGTCAGACACTGACAAGCGGTGGCACCACTAGCACCAGGAAACCCAAAAGCAATTCAAATTTGGAGCCCAAATTTGAATCCTCTTAGGGCCTATAAATACCCCTCAATTCTTAGTAGAGATAACAACCTTTGAGAAGTTAGAGATTGAGAAAAAGCCTTAGCAAAGCCTTTAGCAAGTCTTGTTTTCAATAGCTTAAGTGTTCACCTCCCTCTTTCTCTTTGAAAAATCTGTAAGAGTGTGAACCACTTGTAAAAGGTTGTAAGAGGGGTATTTGTCCTTCTCCTTCAAAGTGATTTGCTAGTAGAAGTTGGGAGCCTCATCGAAGAAGACTTCGCAAGTGGATATAGGTCATTTGACCGAACCACTTTAAATTGGTGTGTTCCTTGAATGTGTGAGTGTTTACCTTTCTGAAACCTTTATTTATATAGCAGCAAGATTTTGGTTTTCATCTCCTTACTTTACTCGAGCTACTTTTACCAAGTTATTCTTTGTCGAATCAAATCTCTACGCATTTACGAAATCATTTTCAAACTTATGAGTTTTAATCCGCTGCACTAATTCACCCCCCCCCCCCCCCCCCTCTTAGTGCCGTTCCGATCCTAACAATTGGTATCAGAGCCTCGTTATTTTTTAGTTGGTTTAATACCTAAGAGAAATGACTCTTTACAGCCTTCAAGAGGGGCACTCTCTCATTCGTCCTCCCTTTTTCAATGGGACAGACTACACTTATTGAAAAACTTGAATGAGAGTTTTTTTACTTTCTTTGGATTTAAATTTATAAGACATAGTCGAAAATGGATTTGAAATGTCTTCTCTTCCAATGAACCATTGGATTGATTTGAAGAAGAAGAAGTTTTCTCTAAATGCAAAGGCTATGAATGCCTTATATTATGCACTTGACAAAAATGAATTTAATCGCATTTCGATTTATGATTCAACTTTTGATATTTGGAGAACTCTTGAGGTCACTCATGAAGACACTAGCCGAGTGAAAGAGTCCAAAATCAACATTCTTGTGCATTCTTACAAACTTTTCCGGGTGAAACCAAGTGAGTCCATCAAAGACATATATATCTGTTTCACGGATATCATCAATGGACTCAAAGCTCTTGGTAAAGATTTTTCTAACTTTGAACTAGTAACTAAAATTTTAAGATCCCTTCCAAAGAGTTGGGATCCAAAAGTTACGATCATTCAAGAGGCCAAGGATCTTAAAATATTTCCACTCGAGGAACTAATTGGGTCTTTAATGACTAACAAAATGAATAATGTGACAAAAAGGGAACTCACGAACAACCTTCCAAAAGACAGGAAGGATTTGAGATATAGAATACATGAAGACCACTCGAGCATAAGCTCAAGTGGTGGTGTACTTAAACTACAAATGAAACAAAAATTAAAAAGCAAAAAAGAATGAAACTACTTGCTTTGAACGCAAGAAGAAGAACAAAAATTGGGATGAATCAAGCTCCTCCGAAGACGAGGAGAAAATCAAGAAAGGCGAGGTGGCAAACTACGCCTCAACGGCATTCAACAATGAGGTAATCGAAACCCCCTTAATTTATTTTGAAATTACTTGATATTTTTCATGATGTATTTTCTTTATTTGAATAATCATTTTTCTTGAAAAGTGCATATTTTATGTTAATGGAATAAAATGTTAGATTTAAATCTAATGATCATATGTATGTTTTTCTTAAGAAGAAAAAATGTGTATCTTGATGATTTTCGATTTTGATTGAACCCATGCTTGATGTCTTAATGAAAATATTAAGAAGTTTAATATCATGCTTAATGATGATGCATGGCTTTGTTGAATCTTGTATTTTCATGATGAAACCAATTGATAATTATGTTTATGTTTAATTGTATTTTGAGTGATGCAGGTCTACTCGATCAGGATTAGACAATTAAGGCAGGAGGAATTGACGTTGCGCCGGAGGAGATCACGTTAGGATATTGGATGGCAGAAGGCTTCGGACGTTGGGCATCGGGCCAAGAGCAGAATTACGCCAAGGATATCGGTGTTGCGAAGGTCAACCGCTGATTGGGCAACAAGCCGCAAGAGAGGACGATGCGCCGAAGAATCGAACGAAGCGCCAACCAATGACGTGCCGGGCAACAGAATGTCAATTCGCTTTATAATAATTGTCTAGATCGGAGTAGAGTTTTTGCTTGTGTGTGCAGGATTAACTACGATAACGATAAAGACATAAAGCAAAACAAAGTGTCGAAGTCAAGCACGAAGGATTCATTGCGAGTTCGAGAGTTCGACGGAAGTCCGAAGGTTCGTCGGGAATGCTGCCGGAACTAGCCAAGAATGAGTAGGGAGCTTGCCGAAGGGTTTTTCGGAAGCTCGCCGGAAGGTTCATTGGAAGATCGCGGAGCTCGCCGAGAAAGATCGGAGCTTGCCGAAGAAGCTCATCGGAACTCGCCAAGATCAAATCGTGAAGTCTAGGAGCTTGTCGGGAGTTCGCAGAATGGTTTCCGAGAGTTTATCGGAAGACCGTCGGAAGTTCGTTGGAAGAAGTCTTGACTTACGGACTTTGTAATAGCTTAGAAAATATCTTTAAATTCATAGTTAGCACGTTAATTAGGGTTAGGATTAGGTGTTAATCCTATAACCCAAGTAGGGGCCAATTGGGCCCGAGTTCGGACTGGTTTGGGCCAAGTTTGGAGCCCAACCAGTGAGCTGATTTGGCTTAGGCGGTGGCACCGCCTAGGCTGGGCGGTGGCACCACCCAGCACCTGAGAGCTGGGCGGTGACACCTCCTAGGCTGGGCGGTGGCACCGCTTGGCTGGGCGGTGGCACCGCCAACATCGGGAACATAAGAGAATTCAAATTTTTGGAGCCCAAATTTGAATCCTCTTGAGGCCTATAAATACTCCTCAAGTCTAGTTGAGAAAACAACTTTTTGAGCAGCAAGTGATTGAGAGAAAAGTCTTAGAAGAATCTTTGCCTTTCTTGTTTTCAATTTGCTAGTGTTCACCTCCTTCTTTCTTGCTAAAAATCTGTAAGAGAGTGAACCGCTTGTAAAAGTTGTAAGAGGGGTATTTACCCTTCCCTTTCAAGAGATTTGCTAGTGGAAGGTGAGAGCCTCATCGAAGAGAGGCCTCGCAAGTGGATGTAGGTCATTTGACCGAACCACTGTAAAATCGACGTAATCTCTGGTTTGCATTTACTTATTGTCATTTATATTACTGCAAACCATTTGGACTTTAATGCTATACTGCTTTGTCTCCGTCTTACTTATCTCTTCAAGTTAAAACGCAATCGAAACGGTTTTAAACGAAAACGTTGCTTTTATCGTACGAAGTTTCTAAAAAGTGTTTAAATCGTGAAAAGTTTATCGCACTTCACCGCTGCACTAATTCACCCCCCCCTCTTAGTGCCGCTCCGATCCTAAAAGGCTTTTGTATGGAAAACTAAGCATGAAAAGATAGATTCACTTAAAAAGAAAAATGCATAACTACAACAAATAACAAAATGATTTTGGTTGAAAATACCTTATGCTCATTGAAATAATGATTGATGAATATGCTTTATAATTTCTTTGCCTTGAATGTCCTCATGATGAATATTTTGAAAAGAAATAAAATCATGTTTGATTTGAAGTAATGCATAATAATCATGCTTATTGAGTTTTCTTTCGAAATAATGTATAATGATTTTTATGATTTATGGATTATCAATTTTCATGATAATAAAAGTGATTTTTTGGTTTAAAAAATGATGCATGTTTTGATTTAATATAAATGAAATATGCATACTTATATGAAATAGTGTAAGTGTTATCCTTGACGATTGTATACTTAATGATGCATAAAGTTGTAATGAAAATATTGAAATTTTGATACCATGATTTGATGATTTTATGCATGATGATTTTTGTGGTTTATTGATCTTGATAGTTTTCATGATGAAATTTATTTTTCGATCCTAAACGTTGATGCATGGTTTTAACATAAGAACAAATATTTGAGCATGCTAATATAAAATCAATCACATAAATTGAAACAACTAAAAAGAGAAAAGTATTTTTCTTAAAAATTTGTTTTCTCTATCTTATTGACTTTAATGAATTTATTTGATTATCTTCAAAGTGTTTTGATGATTTTGATGATTTGAATGAGTTTCATCTAACCACGATTTTTATCTTGATTTCTGAAAATTATAACTTGAAAATTTATTTTATAAATCAAGATTTTCTATTATGATTCTTTATTTTCACTATTTGAGTTATTAAAAAATAATCATAATATGTCTCTTGATATTCAAAATTTATGTTCATTATTTATGCATCTCATCACCAAAATTCTTTTTGATATTCTTCATGTGATGATATGAATGTTGAATCTCGTATTTTGATGATGAAACCAATTGATAATTGTGTTTATGCTTTAACTGCATTTTGAGTGATGCAGGTCTACTCGATCAAGATTAGACAGTTAACGCAGGAGGAATTGACGTTGCGCCAGAGGAGATCACTTTAGGATATTGGATGGCTGAATGCTTCGGACGTCGGGCATCGGGCATCGGGCCAAGGAGAGCGAAATTGCGCCAAGGATATCGGGGTTGCGGAGGTCAACCGTCGATTGGGCAACCAGCCGCAAGAGAGGACGATGCATCGAAGAATCGGACGAAGCGCCAACCAATGACGTGCCGGGCAACAGAATGTCAATTCGCGTTATAATAATTGTCTAGATCAGAGTAGAGTTTTGGTTTGTGTGTGCAAGATTAACTACAATAACGATGAAGACATAAAGCGAAACAAAGTGCTGGAGTCAAGCGCGAAGGATTCGTTGGGAGTTCGAGAGTTCGATGGAAGTCCGAAGGTTCGTCGGGAATGCTGCCGGAACTAGCCGAGAATGAGTAGGGAGCTTGCCGAAGGGTTTTTCGGAAGCTCGCCGGAAGGTTCGTTGGAAGTTCACGGAGCTCACCGAGAAAGATCGGAGCTTACCGAAGAAGCTCGTTGGAACTCGCCAAGATCAAATCATTAAGTCTAGGAGCTTGCCGGGAGTCCACAGAATGGTTTCCGAGAGTTTATCGGAAGACCGTCGGAAGTTCGCCGGAAGCTCGCCGGAAGAAGTCTTGACTTACGGACTTTGTAATAGCTTAGAAAATATCTTTAAATTTGTAGTTAGCATATTAATTAGGGTTAGGATTAGGTGTTAATCCTATAACCCAAGTAGGGGCCAATTGGGCCCTAGTTCGGACTGGTTTGGGCCAAGTTTGGAGCCCAACCAGTGAGTTGAATTGGCCTAGGCGGTGGCACCGCCTGGGCTGGGCGGTGGCACCGCCCAGAACCTGAGAGCTGGGCGGTGACACCTCTTGGGCTGGGCGGTTGCACCGCCCAGCACCCGAGCGCTGGGCGGTGGCACCGCTAGCATCGGGAACATAAGAGAATTCAAATTTTTGGAGCCCAAATTTGAATCCTCTTGAGGCCTATAAATACCCCTCAAGTCTCAGCTGAGAACAAAACCTTTTGAGAAGCAATTATTTGAGAGAAAAGTCTTAGAAAGTATTAGCAAGTCTTGTTTTTCAATTTGCTAGAGAGTTCACCTCCTTCTTTCTAACTGAAAATTTGTAAGAGGTTGAACTACTTGTAAAAGGTTGTAAGAGGGGTATTTGCCCTTCCATTTCAAGAGATTTGCTAGTGGAAGGTGGGAGTCTCATCGAAGAGGGGCCTCGCAAGTGGATGTAGGTCATTTGACTGAACCATTGTAAAATCGGCGTGATCTCTGGTTTGCATTTTCTTATCACTATTTACATTACTGCAAACCTTCTTACGAGCTTTATTTCCTCATTACCTTTGCTGCATACGTTTACGAACACAAGTTCAAGTTAAGCTTTTCAAGTTCCATTTTTATCATACGAAAGATTTTCTAAAACCGAAGTTTTAATCCGCTGCACTAATTCACCCCCCCCCTCTTAGTGCCACTCCGATCCTAACAATTGGTATCAGAGCCCAGTATTTCTCATTTCGGATTTACACCCGAGAGAAATGGCTCTTCATGGCTTTCAAGAGGGCTTATCGGTTGTTCGTCCACCGTTGTTTAACGGATTGGACTACACTTATTGGAAAACTCGAATGAGAGTTTTCTTGATTTCTGTGAATTTGGATTTATGGAATATCGTTGAAAATGGTTTTCAACTTCCCTCTAAACCGATGAATGAATGGTCGGATTTGGAGAAGAAATATTTTTCTTTAAACGCAAAGGCTATGAATGTCTTATTTTGCGCTTTGGACAAAAATGAGTTCAATCGGATTTCTACGTGCGAAACGGCTTTCGATATTTGGCGAACACTTGAAATCACGCACGAGGGAACTAGTAGAGTCAAAGACTCGAAAGTTAACATTTTATTGCATGATTTTGAGCTCTTTCAAATGCAACCAAGCGAGATTATAGGCGACATGTACACCCGTTTCACGGATGTCGTCAATAATCTAAGAGTTCTTGGTAAATCTTTCTCGAATTTTGATCTCGTAAGCAAGATCTTAAGATCCCTTCCAAAAAGGTGGGATTCTAAAATAACCGCAATACAAGAAACAAAAGATTTAAATATTTTTCCACTTGAAGAACTAATTGGGTTGTTAATGACAATAGAAATGGTGCGCAATGCACATGATGAACACAATGAACGCTTGAACCACCTTCCAAAGAACAGGAAGGATTTGGAACCTCGGACAAATGAATACCACTTGAGCGATGACTCAAGTGATGAGGACAATGATGAACTTGAACTTCGAACACCAACTCTTAATAAGTTCATTAAACAAAAATCTAAAATAAACAATGAACTTGAATGGAGGAAGAGGCCAAAGAAAAGGAAGGCACCCAAGGATGAATCAAGAACTTCCAAAGGTGAAACGACGAATTGGGCTTTGACGGGCTTTGACTACAAGGTAAGTAACTCAACTCTCTTGAATTATTTTGAAATTACTTAAAGTATTTCATGAGTGCTTACTTTAGAATAGGAAATAAAAAATTATTTTTCAAAAATTATATCATGTTTTTCTTTTTAGCATCTTTGAAAAATTAAAAAATTTGATCATGAAAAGTATATTGCTAAGGTTTCATTTTTGAAATGTTGAATGATGTATGCAACATTATGGATGATAGTTATATGATATGTAATAATGCTTAGGATTAATCCATGCATGTGTATCTTGATGATTTTTTTTAAACCTTGTCTTTGGTTTTCAAACATGATGTATGTTTTTGATATAAGAACAAAAATTTGAAGCATGCTAATATAAAGTCAATCATATAAAGTAAAACCAAAGAAATTTTAAATATCTATAAGAATCATTCAAAATTATGTTCAATAAAACCTTACTTGATGTTGTAATGAAACTATTGAAAGTTTTGATGCTATGATTTGATGATTTTATGCATGAGATTGTAAAGTTATACATGATGATTTTTATGATTTATTGGTCTTGATGGTTTTTATGACAAAATTCATTTTTCAATCCTAAATGTTGATGCACATTTTTATCTAGCATAAATGACATGAATTTAAATAACTAAAAAGAGAAAAGCATTGTTCTTGAAAATTATTTTTTCTCTATCTTATTGATCTTGATGACTATTATGATAAATCTATGTATACCATTTTGAATCTCTTGATGGTAATGTTGAGATTTTGATGAATTTGACGATTTGAATTTGAATGAGTTTGTATTTAAATTATGATCTTGATGTCTTGGATTTACTACTTGAGATTTTTTTTAATCACAATCTCTTCTTTGTACACCTACAATTTTTGTTATTTATAAACGGAAGAGATTTGATAAAATGAATCATGTCTTTTAGTATTCAAATGGTCTTATCTTTGATGAGATGATTTCTTTATATCTATGATATAAATGCCTTGAAATGATTGAAATATTTTACACTTTTATGCTCTTCCCTACTTCTTTCTTGTTTTCAATGATAAAACGGGGAGAAGTTTTGATCATGTATGGTAGGATATAATTTGACAAAATTTATACCATCATGAAACATTTATGATTTGCAATGATGCATGCAATACTTGTGCTTTCTAATTATGATGTGATGTATTGCATATGATGTAAATCATGATTTAAAATGCTATGAGTTGTTGCTAAAATGATAAATGTTGATTTAATGTTTTGTATCATGAATGCTCTAAATGATGATTGTTTGGTACGATGATCAAAATATTGATAAATAGTTAAAAATTTCAATATCATGTATGATATCCTCATAATGTCGATCGATTTATTCAATATCGTGCATGAATGAAATATAAGGTTTTTGAAAATATGCATATTTTAATTTGAAAATATAATGATGCACAAATAAGATTGTCACTTAATCCTTGTCATGATTTGAAGATTATAGTAAAGGGAAATGAATTATACTATTGTATTGTTATTCTCTTCTATTTGATAATGACATAGGGGGAGCAAATTTTGCTAGCTAGCTCACAAATATCAAGAGAAGCAATGAGTGCTAAGTTACACATTCTGAGAAGAAATTGCTATATTGAAATATTAATGTAATTATGAATGATGATTTGATATTATGCATGTAATACTTCAACTTATGATAATGATGCATGCAATGATAAAATATTCATGATGAAAAATTGTCTTGACATTCATAACTTGATTATTCATCCTTTGTCATGATTTTGAAATCGTTGTAAAAAGAAAAAGAACCACAAAACTGTATTCTTCTTTTCTTTTTGACAATGACAAAGGGGGAGAAATATTGCTCGCTCAAGATGCAAAATTTGAAAACTTGCACATTGCAAAAGAAGCAAAACTTGCATGCACATTGCAATAGGAAGCAAGAATCGATAGCTTACACACTTCAACAAGAAAGCTATCTTGTATTTGCTTTCGAAATTTTTACTAGCTTGTATGTTACAAAACTTGCTCACTTTTTCAAACACTTTGCTAGCTTGCACTTTGTAAAGGAAGCAAAAATAACACTTCTCAAAAGAGAAGAAAAACTTACTGTCTTGAACATCTTTAATATGCTAGCTAGCATGATGTACAATTTGCTATCTTGAATATTACAAAGAAATACTATCATACACATTGCAAAGAAAAGCAAATATGCCAACTTGCACATCTTTAAATTTGCTAGCTTGTATGTAGTAAAACTTGTATATCGTAAAAGTTGCTAGCTTATAGAGAAGCAAAGAATTGCTATCTCGAAAGAAGCAAAAAATACAAAACTTAGAAAACTTGCAATATAATTGCTCTTGCCATGCTTTGTATCAAAAATATGTTGATATCCTTAAAAGCATCACATTAATTTTTTTAGTATTGCAATGTATCACATGTATTGCAAATTGTAAATTTTTAAACTATTATCATATCATTTTAACAATTGATGTCTTTCATGACATGATTTCTTTACATTTTTGTCTTGTATGTATCATGTGATGATTGAAATATTGATTGATGCAAATTCATAATTTATGTAAAAGTCTAAATCATTAGTTCCTCTCCTTCTTTTCGGCAATGACATAAGGGGAGAAAGATTGCTAGCTCAAGGCAAATGTTGGCTAGCTTGTACTCTTCCCTTCTTTTCGACAAAAACAAAGGGGAGAAAGCTTTTGCTAGTGAGAACATACAAAGAAAAGCAAAGTGCAATCTTGCACAAGAAGCAAGTGTTGAATTGCCATGATTGAACTTAAGAATCTTGCTATGCTTTTGTGCTTATATGTTGTGATGAAAATCTAGCTTTATGTTGCAAAAACATGCATATATTTTAAAATAGCTAGAGCTACTTCTCCTTTTTGTTGATGACATAGGGGGAGAAGTATATTGATGACTTCATGCATTGAATTGAATATTTTATATATATTTGCATGATGGTTTAAATGTCTTTCATAACATGTGAAGAATGTTACTTGGATTTGGGATAATCCAAGTGTTCTATCAATGGCATATTGATAGGGGGATTTTAGTTAAACTCCAAGGAGTTAAGGTTAACTCTGTTAGTCATCAATTAGTTGTCATCATCAAAAAGGGGGAGATTATTGAATCTCGTATTTTGATGATGAAACCAATTGATAATTGTGTTTATGCTTTAACTGCATTTTGAGTGATGCAGGTCTACTCGATCAGGATTAGACAGTTAACGCAGGAGGAATTGACGTTGCGCCGGAGGAGATCACTTTAGGATATTGGATGGCTGAATGTTTCGGACGTCGGGCATTGGGCCAAGGAGAGCGAAATTGCGCCAAGGATATCGGGGTTGCGAAGGTCAACCACCGATTGAGCAACCAGCCGCAAGAGAGGACGATGCATCGAAGAATCGGACGAAGCGCCAACCAATGACGTGCCGGGCAACAGAATATCAATTCGCGTTGTAATAATTGTCTAGATCGGAGTAGAGTTTTGGTTTGTGTGTGCAAGATTAACTACAATAACGATGAAGACATAAAGCGAAACAAAGTGCTGGAGTCAAGCGCGAAGGATTCGTTGGGAGTTCGAGAGTTCGATGGAAGTCCGAAGGTTCGTTGGGAATGCTGCCGGAACTAGCCGAGAATGAGTAGGGAGCTTGCCGAAGGGTTTTTCGGAAGCTCGCCGAAAGGTTCGTTGGAAGTTCACGGAGCTCATCGAGAAAGATCGGAGCTTACCGAAGAAGCTCGTTGGAACTCGCCAAGATCAAATCGTGAAGTCTAGGAGCTTGCCGGGAGTCCACAGAATGGTTTCCGAGAGTTTATCGGAAGACCGTCGGAAGTTCGCCGGAAGCTCGCCGGAAGAAGTCTTGACTTACGGACTTTGTAATAGCTTAGAAAATATCTTTAAATTCGTAGTTAGCATATTAATTAGGGTTAGGATTAGGTGTTAATCCTATAACCCAAGTAGGGGCCAATTGGGCCCAAGTTCGGACTGGTTTGGGCCAAGTTTGGAGCCCAACCAGTGAGCTGAATTAGCCTAGGCGGTGGCATCGCCCAGCACCCGAGAGCTTGGCGGTGACATCTCCTGGGCTGGGCGATTGCACCGCCCAGCACCCGAGTGCTGGGCGGTGGCACCGCCAGCATCGGGAACATAAGAGAATTCAAATTTTTGGAGCCCAAATTTGAATCCTCTTGAGGCCTATAAATACCCCTCAAGTCTCAGCTGAGAACAAAACCTTTTGAGAAGCAATTATTTGAGAGAAAAGTCTTAGAAAGTATTAGCAAGTCTTGTTTTTCAATTTGCTAGAGAGTTCACCTCCTTCTTTCTTACTGAAAATTTGTAAGAGGTTGAACTGCTTGTAAAAGGTTGTAAGAGGGGTATTTGCCCTTCCATTTCAAGAGATTTGCTAGTGGAAGGTGGGAGCCTCATCGAAGAGGGGCCTCGCAAGTGGATGTAGGTCATTTGACCGAACCACTGTAAAATCGACGTGATCTCTGGTTTGCATTTTCTTATCGCTATTTACATTACTGCAAACCTTCTTACGAGCTTTATTTCTTCATTACCTTTGCTGCACACGTTTACGAACACAAGTTCAAGTTAAGCTTTTCAAGTTCCATTTTTATCGTACGAAAGATTTTCTAAAACCGAAGTTTTAATCCGCTGCACTAATTCACCCCCCCCCCCCCCCCTCTTAGTGCCGCTCCGATCCTAACAATGAATGCATGAAACACTCATGATATGATTTTTATACAATTTCATGTATTCATGAAATATTTATCTCATCACCCAATTAATTCTTCTTGATGTTCCTAATGTAATGAAATGATTATTATGATAAATCTATATATACCATTTTGAATCTCTTAAAAGTAATGTTGAGATTTTGATGAATTTGACGATTTAAATTTGAATGAGTTTGTATTCAAATCATGATCTTGATTTCTTGGATTTACTACTTCAGATTTTTTTTTAATCACGATCTCTTCTTTGCACACCTACAATTTTTGTTATTTATAAAAAGAAGAGATTTGATAAAATGAATCATTTCTTTTGTAATTCAAGAGATCTTATCTTTCATGACATGATGCCATGGATTTATGGCTTGTATGCCTTGAAATAATTGAAATATTTTATACTATTTTGTTCTTCCCTTATTCTTTCTTATTTATAATGATAAAATGAGGAAAAGTTATGATCATGCATGGTAGGATGCAATTTGATAGATTAATACTATGATGATTTGAAATATTTATGATTTAGAATGATGCATATGCTTTTTATTATGATGATGTATGTGATGTATTGCAGATGATGTGTATCATGAATGCTTTAAATGATAAATATTTAGTACCAACAATCATCAAGTGATAAATACTCAAAAATATTGATAAATACTCAAAAATTATCATACATGAAAATAGTGATACATATTTTGAAAATAAATGTTTGTATCATGTTAAATGATTTTACATTTTGAGCATGATGAGTTATAGTGATGATTGAAACAATGATTGAAATAATATGAATGATGATTTGGAATCATGCAAATAATGATAAGTTTATATGTTGATTTGGTATTATGCATGTAATACTTTAACGTATGATAATGATGCACGCAATGATGAAATATTCATGATAAAATAATTGTTTTAACATTCAAGACTTGAATTTTCATCTATGCTATTTACCTTTATCATAATTTAGAAATTAACATAAAGGGTCTTCCCTTCTTTTTGACAATAACAAAGGGGAGCAAAACATACTAGAAAGCTAATTTACTAATTCGCACAATTTAAGGAAAAAATAAAAATTACACTTCTCAAAAGAGAAAAAATTGCTATCTTGAACATCACCAAGGAATGCTATCTTGCCTATCTCAAGAAGCAAAAAGTTAACTTGCATATCTAGCAAAACTTATATTTCAAGAAGCAAGAGTTGCTTTCTTGAACATCTCAAAATTGCTAACTTGCGTGTCTTAAAATGTTGAAAAAATTTTGCTAGCTTGTATATTGTAAACTTGCTATCGTACTACCATGTATATCTATGATGATAGCAAACTTGCATAATAATAAAAATGGATATTATGTTTTTCATGCAATGAGTTGAACTTATATCACAAACACTTGATTATGGTACTTCTCCTTTTTGTTGATGACAAAGGGGGAGAAGTATGTTGATTATATATCATGATTTTATCATGACATGTTACTTGGATTTTTGAATCCAAGAGTTTCTATCAATATGGTATATTGATAGGGGGAGTTTATTTAAACTCTGGGAGTTAAGGTTAACTCCATCATCAAGTGGTTGTCATCATCAAAAAGGGGAGATTGTTGAATCTCGTATTTTGATGATGAAACCACTTGATATATGTTTATGATTTAATCTGCATTTTTGAGTGACGCAGGATGCTTCGATCAGGATGAGACAATTAAAGCAAGAAAATCATATTGTGTCGGAGGAACATGTTAGAAGATTGGACATCGGGCCGGTGGATCGGTCGACGTATCGATAGAAGGCTTCGGGCCATGGATTCGGGCATCGGACCAAGAAGAGCGGAGATTGTGCCAAGGATATTGAAGTTGTGGAGTCAACTGGTCGATTGGTAATAGGCCGCAAGAGAGGACGATGTGCCGAAGAATCGGACGAAGCATCGAGGGACCAATGACATGCCGGACAACTTGATTAATTGCTTAGGATTAATTGTCTCAAACGAAGTTTTGTTTTAAGTGTGTAGGATTAACTACGATAGCTTGAATACATAAAGCAAGTCTACCGGAGTCAAGTTCGATGGGTGTTTGAGAGTCCGCAGATTCGTTGGAAGTGCTATCGGAACCAACCGAAAAGAAATCGGGGACTTGCTGAAGTTTTCGGAAGTCCACCGGAGAGATCGTTGGAGGTTCACGGAGAATACCGAGAAGATTCACCTACTTGCTAAAGACTCGCTGAACTCGTCACAAGACCGGGAGCCTATTGGGAGTTTGTTGGAAAAAATCCGAGGGTGTATCGAAAGTCCACCGGAAGATTGTCGGAACGCTCGCCGGAAGGAAACTCAATGTTGCTAGTTAAAAACTTGCTTAGGACTATGTCTTAATTTCATAGTTTACATATAATTAGGGTTATGATTAAGGTTTAATCCTATAACCCGATTAGGGGCCAATTGGGCTCAAGTTCGGACTGATTTGAGCCAAGTTTGGAGCCCAACCAGTGAGCTGAAATAGTCTAGGTGGTGGCACCGCCCAGAGCCTGAAGGAGCAAGTTGTGGCACCACCCAGCACCCGAAAGATTGGGCGGTGGCACCACCCAGAACCCGAGAGTTCTGACGGTGGCACCGCTAGTACACTGTCAGTGTCAGACACTGATAGGCGATGGCACCACCACTAACAGGCGGTGGCACCACCAGCACCGGGAAACCCAAAAGCAATTCAAATTTGGAGCCCAAATTTAAATCCTCTTGGGGCCTATAAATACCCCTCAATTTTCAGCAAAGATAACAACCTTTGAGAAGTTAGAGATTGAGAAAAAGCCTTAGTAAAGCCTTTAGCAAGTTTTATTTTCAATAGCTTAAGTGTTCACCTCCCTCTTTCTCTTTGAAAAATCTGTAAGAATGTGAACCACTTGTAAAAGGTTGTAAGAGGGGTATTTGTCCTTCCCCTTCAAAGTGATTTGCTAGTGAAAGTTGGGAGCCTCATCGAAGAAGGCTTCGCAAGTGGATGTAGGTCATTTGACCGAACCACTTTAAATTGGTGTGTTCCTTGAATGTATGAGTGTTTACCTTTCTGAAACCTTTATTTACATAGTAGCAAGCTTTTGGTTTTCATCTCCTTACTTTACTTGAGCTACTTTTATTAAGTCATTCTTTGTCGAATCGAAATCTCTACGTATTTATGAAATCATTTTTAAACTTACGAGTTTTAATCCACTGTACTAATTCACCCCCTCCCCCCCCCTCTTAGTGCCGCTCTGATCCTAACAATATATACTTCAGATTGATTAGACTAAGAGGAGTTTGATTAATAATATAAGTTGACATGCCAAACCTTTTGCCTATAAGGCTTTAGATAAATTCTTTACATGAAGCCAACATTTATAAGTTGATGAAATGTCGAATCTTTCATTCAATCACACCATTTTGTTTCGGTGTATTGCACATATGTTCTTCATACTTTTTACAAAAAGAGAAGAATCTATTAGAAGTGAACTCTCTATTATTATCAATGCACAATCTTTTAATTTTTCTTTCAAGCGCACTTTCAACTATTAACTTGAACTCTTAAAATTTTAAAAAAACTTTTTATTTTTTCTTCACAAAATAGACCAATTGAATCTTATAAAATCATCAATAAAGAGAAGCATATAATGAGAACCTGAACAAGATAGTACTTGCTTATTAGATTGCTTTGAATAAGCTGCAAGGGAAATTTACATCTTGAAAGTGATTTATCAAAAGATTGCCTATGTGTTTTATTATATTGACACCCTTCACAAATTTCATTACTACTAAACGTAGTAAGTTTGGAAAGACCATTCACTAAACTTCTATACATCATAATCTTTAATTTAATAAAATCTATATGATCAAGTCTAGCATACTAGATTGATGCAGCATCATTTGTACTCATCTTATTAACATAAGAGGTTGATGTTAACAAAATATATAAACTTTTTTATCGGTATGTACTATATCTACATTTAATTTTTTTATATTATAAAAAAAAGACTTCATTAGGACCAAAAAGAATATAATTTTCAGCATTAATTGTATTTACAAAAACAAATATTTTGCTTCGTACTTGAAACATAGTACACACTCTTAAATGCAATATGATCATTATCTTTATGTGAGATTATAATAATGTCTTTCTTTTTTGCTTAGTGAACAGTATTATCTACTGTGATAATTGCATCATTACCTTTATATTAGTGAAGATTTGTGAATTTGGTACCATCACCCGTGAGATGATGACCACATCTTGAATCAAAAATCTAGTTATTTTTAAAATTTATAGATATCATAGTCTTAGTAGTTTTTGTTAGGAACGAGTCGGTACTAGGGGGGAGGATGAATTAGTGCAACGGAAAGATTACGTCGGTTTAAAATTCTTCGTTCGATTAAACCTAATTTTGACGAAAATTATTTCGGAGAGATGTTAACTTTAAAATTGTATTCATAAGTGTAATGGAAGTAAAGTAAGTAAGTAGTTTGCAGTGAAGGTAAATAGCAAGAATAAAAATGCAAACCAAGTTTTTATAGTGGTTCGATCGTCGTGACCTATATCCACTTTGTCGATTCCCCTTCCCTCAAGGCCACCGGCATCCACTAACGATCTTCCTTTAATAGGCGAAGATCAACCTCCTTCTTATAACTCTATTCTCCTTTTGTAGGTTTAGGAGAAAACCTTTACATCCCCTTTTTATAAAGCTTCTCTCACACTCTCCCTTAGAATGGTCTGTAAACTTTAGGAAGAGGGACTCTATACTTTACAAGGGTTTTCAACTCTAGAAACATAGAGTTTTTGTTTACTTTTCTTACTTCTCCATGTAGGAATAGCTAGGGTATTTATAGACCTCAAATGGCTTCAAAAATAGAGCCAAAATTTAAATCCCCTAAAATTTCAAGGTACGGGTAGTACCATCGCCTGCACTGGGCGGTACCACTGTCGGTAGCCTGACATTGGGTGGTACCACAACCCAGTCTAGTGGTACTACCGCCTAGAATATTGTGTAGGTGGTACAACCCCCAGACTTGTAGCACCACCGCTTGACACAATCTTGGAGACTATGCCACGATGGTTTCTCTTGGCCCAACATAGCCTAAACTTGGGCCCAACTATCCCCTAATTGGGTTGGTCCAATTTTAATCCCAATTACATGCTAACTATGAATTTTATGATATTTACTAAGCTAAACAAAGTCCGTAAGTCTAGGTTTCTTCCGGTAATCTTCCGGTGAACTTCCAATGATCTCTCAGCAATGTTCCGGCGGACTCCCAACAAGCTCCTGGACTTCACGATGATCTTCTTAATAAGTTTTGATGAGCTTCTTTAGCAAGCTCTAGGGCTTCTCGGTCAATTCCGGCAGAACTTCTAAAGAACGTAAGGACTTCCGACGAACTCTCGAACTCCCAACGAAATCATGTTCTTGACTCTGGGACTTCATTTTGCTTTATATCTTACTATCGTAGTTAATCCTGTGCACATAAAAATCAACTTCAATCTAGAAAATTATTAGAAAGCTTGAATCATGTTGTCCGACATGTTATTGGTTCATCGATGCTTTGTTTGATTCTTCGACGCATCGTCTTCTCTTGCGGCCTATTACCCAATCGGTCAGTTGACCTCCGCAACTCTGATATCCTTAGCGCAATATCTGCTCTTCTTGGCTTGATGCCTGAATTCACGGCCCGAAGCCTTCTACCGATACATCGACCGATCCTCCTGCCCGACGTCCAATCTTTTGACATGTTTGCTCCAACCCAACATGATTCTTCCTACTTCAATTGTCTCTCCTTGATCGAAGCTTCCTGCGTCACTCAAAACACAGATTAAATCATAAACACTATCAATTGGTTTCATCATCAAAATCCAAGATTCAATAATCTCTCCCTTTTTTATGATGACAACCAATTGATGACGGAGTTAACATTAACTCCCGAAGTTTAAACAAACTCCCCCTATCAATATGTCATATTGATAGAACTTTTAGATTTAAAAATCCAAGCAACATGTTATCATAAACTTATGCATAACATCATCATACTTCTCCCCCTTTGTCATCAATAAAAAAGAGAAGTGTAACTATCAAGTGTTTGATATATTAGTTCAAATCATTGCATAATAATTATAATCTTCAGTTTCATGCAAGCTAACAAAAATTTAGCAAGTGCTATATCATATTAGAACATGCAAGCTATCATGTTTTAGATATGTAAGGTAGTAAGATAGCATGTTCTACAACATATAAGCTAGCAAAAAAATTTTTCATTATTTTAGAAAGTGTAAGCTAGCAATATTTCGAAAGCAAATGCAAGATAGCTTTCTTGTTAAAGTGTGCAAGCTAGCGATTCTTGCTTCCTTTTGCAATGTGCAAGTTGCAAGTTTTGCTTCTTGAGATAGGCAAGATAGCACTTTTGCAAGATAGCATTTCTTGCTTTTGAGATGAGCAAACTAATAAGTTTTTGCTTCTTCTTGAAGTATGCAAGCTAACAAAATTTACTCTCCCTATGTCATTGTCAAAGAGAAAGGAAGAGTACAATGTTGTAATTCTTTTCCCTTTTTATCAACCTTATTTCAATATATTTGTGCATCATTATAGTTTCAATATACATTATGCATAGTTTTAAAACTTTACATATCATCCTTACTCTATGCATGATACTAAAAATAAATCAATCATCATATCATACATGATATTCATAAGCTAGCAAATTTATATCATTTTAGAGCATCAAAACAATATCATGAGTATTTCATGCATTCATATCATCACATGAAGAATATCAAGAAGAATTAGGTGATGAGATATACTTCAAGAATACAAGGAATTATACAAAGACAAAAAATCATATCATGAAAGATGAGATTATGTGAATACCAAAAGACATGATTCATTTTGATAAATTTTCTCTTAAATATTCAAAGAGAAATCTTAGGAGATCAAATAATAAAATATATTCAAATGAAATTTTAAGTCATGAATTTCGAAAAAGATATTCTCTTTAGTAAATCGCAAAAGGAAATGTAGGAGAAAAAGATTTCAATTCATGCATAAGAAATCTTATGATTCATATAGAAAATATCCTCTTTAGTAAAATAACAAAAAAAATCGTAGGAGTACAAAGAAGAAATCTTGATTAAAAAATCTTAAGTAATTCCAAGAAATCAAGATAAAGCTCATTCAAATTCAAATCGTCAAATCAAAATCATTTTCAAGTGATTCTAAAAAAAGATAGATTCATTAGTCTCTCCTTTTTGAAAAATCATAGAGAAATTTTTGAAGGAGAAAGCTTTCTTTTTTTTTAGTGATTCAATTTATAAGATTGATTTTATAGAAGCATGTCTTTTTTATTTATGCCAAATAAAAACATGCATCAAAGTTTAGGATCAAAAAATAAGTTTCGTTATAAAAACCATCCATCTTATTTATAACCGAAAAAGTAATTTTCATTACAACAAAGATCAATAAGCCATGAATCATAAAAATCATCATGCATAATTTCACATTAAGGATGAAATCAAACCTCTTAATATTTTCGTTAAGACATCAAGCATGGTTTCAATCAAAATCAGAAATCATCAAGATACACATTATTTCTTCTTGAAAAACATACATAGGATTATCATTAGATTTAAATCTAACATTTTATTCCTTTAACATACAACATGCAATTTTCATTATCATTTTTAAAATTACTAGCATGATCCCAATTTTTACATTTTTATTACCTTTTTAAACATGTAATTTTCAAGAAAAATAATTTTTCTAAACTAAATTAATAATAACTCATGAAAGGCATTATATAATTTCAAAGTAAACTAAAGGAGTTTCATTTGAGTTGTTTACCTCGTTAACGAGAGTCACCAAAGCAAAGTTCGCCACTTCGTCTTCATTAGTTTGCTCCTCGTCTTCGGATGCACTCATTTCATCCCAAGTCACTTTAAGTGCTCTCTTCTTCTTTAACAACTTATTTTTAAGTTCATTTTTATTCTTTAATTTTTGTTTAATGAACTTTTTAAATTTCATAGTAAGGAGTTCAAGTTCACCATCACTTGAGCTTATGCTCAAGTGGTCTTTGATTGTTCTTAGTCCGAAATCCTTCTTGTTCTTTGAAAGATTGTTCTTAAATTCGTTTTGTACCACATACGTCATAAAACTCATTTCATAGGTCATTAAAGACCTAATTAGTTCTTCGAGTGGAAGCTTGTTTAAATCTTTTGCCTCTTGTATGGCAATTACTTTTGAATCCTAGTTCTTATGAAGAGAACGTAAAATTTTATTTACAAGTTCAAAATCAGAAAAGCATTTATCAAAAGCTTTTAAACAATTGATGAAATCTGTAAAATGGGTGTACATGTCAACAACGGTTTCGCTTGGCTTCATTCGAAAAGGTTCAAAATCATGCATTAAAAGATTGACTTTAGAATCTTTTACTCTACTCGTGCCTTCGTGTGTGATTTCGAGAGTGTGCTATATATCGAAAGTCGTTTCGCAAGTAGAAACCCAATTAAATTCAATTTTATCCAAATAGAGTGTTCATAGCTCTTGCATTTAAGGAAAAAGTTTTCTTCTCCAAATCATTCCATTCTTTCATTAAAGTAGAAGACTTTTGAAAACCACTTTCGATAATATTTCATAAATTCAAGTCCAATGAAAGCAAGAAAACTCTCATTCGAGTTTTTCAATATATGTAGCTCGTCCCATTGAACAAGGGAGGATGAATGAGAGAGTGACCCTCTTGAAAGCCAAAAAGAATCATTTTTCTTTAAGTGTTAAACCAAATGAAAAAAATGAGACTCTGATACCAACTATTAGGAACGAGTCGACACTAAGAGGAGGGGGTGTGAATTAGTGTAGTAGAAAGATTACGTCGGTTTAAAAATCTTCATTGGATTAAAACTGATTTCGACGAAAACCATTTCGGAGAGATGTTAACTTTGAAATCGTATTCATAAGCGTAATGAAAGTAAAGCAAGTAAGTAGTTTGCAGTGAAGGTAAATAGCAAGAATAGAAATGTAAACCAAGTTTTTATAGTGGTTCGGTCACCGTGACCTACATCCACTCCACCGATTCCCCTTCCGTTGAGACCACCGGCATCCACTAACGATCTTTCTTTAATAGGTGAAGATTAACCTCCTTCTTACAACTCTATTCTCCTTTTGCAGGCTTAGAAGAGAATCTTTACACCCCCTTTTTACAATGCTTCCCTCACACTCTCCCTTAGAATGGTCTATAAATTTTAGGAGGAGGAACTTTATACTTTACAAGGGTTTTAAACTCTAAAAATATAGGGTTTTTGTTCAATTTTCTTGTTTCTCTATACAGGAATAGCTAGGGTATTTATAGACCCCAAATGGCTTAAAAAATGGAGCCAAAATTCAAATCCCTTGAAATTTCAAGGTACGGGCGGTACCACCGCCTACAGTTTGACACTAGGCGGTATCACTTCCGATAATCTCTCGACAATATTTCGGTGGACTCCCGGCAAGCTCCTGGACTTCACAATGATCTTCTTGGTGAGTTCTGACGAGCTTCTTTGGCAAGCTTTAGGACTTCTCAATCAATTCCGACAGAACTTCCGACGAACTCTCGAACTCCCAATGAAATCGCGTTCTTGACTCTGAGACTTCATTTTACTTTATGCCTTACTATTGTAGTTAATCCTGCGCATATAAAAACTAACTTTAATCTAGACAATTATTACAAAGCTTGAATCATGTTGTCCGGCATGTCATTGGTTCATCGACGCTTCGTCCGATTCTTCGGCGCATCATCCTCTTTTGCGGCCTATTGCCCAATCGGCCAGTTGACCTCCACAACTCCGATATCCTTAGTATAATATCCACTATTCTTGGCCCGAAGCCTTCTGTCGATATGTCGACCAATCCTCCGGCCCGATGTCTAATCTTCTGACATATTTGCTCTGGCCCAATATGATTCTTCCTACTTCAATTATCTCTCCTTGATCGAAGCTTCTTGTATCACTTAAAACATAGATTAAATCATAAATACTATTAATTTATTTCATCATCAAAATCTAAGATTTAACAGTTTCAACCATAAAGTATTTGTCCCAATCTTCAGCATTAGAACAATCTTTTTTATTTAAAATATTTCCTTCTTTAATCTTGATAGTTTATCTTGATATGGCCTAACTTGCCACACTTATAGCACTTGATTTTCTTTCGATTTGTATCATTATTCAAAGAAGACTCTTACTTGCTATTGGTATCATCCTTATTCTCTTTATCATTATCATTACCTTTTTTTCTTATTTATAAAAAGAGCATCTCCATCTCCCCTAAAGTAGAAACTCTTATCATTTAAAGAGTTAGGGATTCTTGAGTAGCAAGAATATTTTCCAACTCTATTAAGGATGATTGTTAAACCCATCCTTAAATAAATATAATATAAGAAACGTATTCTTTTCGAAGATCATGAATAATATAATGTTTCGTCCATGTATCAGAAGTAGGCTTATTTGGATCTAGTGATATATCTAAACATACATTTTTAATCTTCAAAAAATACTAAGAAATTAAGAGATCACTTTGATAGTGTTTACTAAATTATTCTCTAAATACTAAAGCCAAGCCATATCATTTTTATTGAGCAATGCATCAAGAGTGATCCAAATATCTGAAGCAAATTTGCATCAAATAATGTGTTCAAAGATATCATGAAAAATGGATCTCTTTAATATAGAAAATCAGTCTTTGTATTTAAAATCTTCCATCTTTTCATAGTGTCTCCATCTGTAGCATCTTGTATTGTTGTTGTATTGCCACCAACCATATTCCACTAATCTTTCCCTATGAGATAAGACTCCAAACAAGTCTTCCAAATCTTATAGTTAGACTGATTCAAATCTACTAATTCGACTATAATATTCTATAGTTAAAAAAGATAATCTTCTTCGTCAAGGAGACCTTAAAAACACAGATGATTATCTTTATGGCTCTCATACCATGTAAAGAATAGGAAAACCACATGCAAGGATAACCCTTTCTCAAATAGTAGTAACAAGGTACTACTAACCAAAATGAAGAAGAAGAAACCTAGAAAAGAAAAACTTTATTGAACTTCTCAGAAAGAAAAACAATTACAGATTTTGAAAGAATCTTAGACTTGATTTGAATACTTTGGCGATTTACATTGCCACCTATTTGTAAATGTAAAATACTAAGAGTTTATAATCTTTACAACTCTATCTAATCTTATTTGAAATCTTCTAGAATATATTTTAAACTAATAATCCTTTATCCTTAAAACTTTATTTAATTTTATTTAAAATATAAAATATTAATTTATGATCTTTCAAATTATATTTGAACTTCTTAACGTACCTACCTCATGATTGTAGAATGCTTGTGAAACCATATGAAACACCTGTCGGGCTCCACTATGGTACCTACTAAAGTGGCAGGTACATGAATGTCGGTATAGTTTTTTAGTGCGAACCAGAAAGAATCGAGTTCTTGTGATGAAGGGGTGGTTCTATTTGTCGGTAGGACTTCACTATCTCAAGAAAATAAAAAAAGGATAAAAATTAAGAAAAATCTGAAAAAAATTTATACTATCTAACTTTTTAAAAAAAGTTACGAGTATAACTTTTAAAAATGATAAAAGTAATCCTCTAATAACCTTTTATCTTTTCCTCTTAAAAATTGGTATTTTTTCTTTCTTTCATATCTACTCTTTTTATCTTTTTATCTTTTTAATAAGTCAATCCATGCAATTGAATCAATTCAACTTGAATCAGTTCAAAATAAATTATATTAAATATTTTATTAATTTATATTATTAAAAATAATAAAAATATATGAATATATTAAATTAATTTATCTAGGTAAATTTTTGAAAAATTTAATTTTAAAAAATATATACGGAGCACTCCAATTTTCTAAAATTCTTATACAGAACCCTAACTTTTTAAAATAGCAAAGGTAACTATCCAACAACTTTAATCTTTTTCTCTTAAAAGTTGATTTTCTTCCCTCTCTTATTAAAAGATGTTATCTTCTCTTTTCAACTTTTCAATAAACCAATCCATACAAGTAAATTGATTTAACCAATCTAAAACTTAAACCGATTTAGAAGAAATTATATTAAATAATTTACTAATATATATCAATTTTATAATATTAAAAATAATATTAAATATATATTAAATTATTAAAAATAATAATAATAAGTTTAAAAATAATTTATCTAACTATGGACCAATCAAAATACTATGAAATTTTCATGATATTTTTAATGATACGCAGATCGACATTTATGATATTTTTATTTTATAAATTTTTAATTTTTTGGATTTTTTAGCATCTTAACAATTAAAATTTTTCATATATTTGTTTAATTACTACAAAAATATGATTTATTCCTGCCATGTTTTTTAACATTTGATCTTTTAAAATGGTAAGAATCCTATTCTAAAAATTTGGTTCAAAAAATCTAAGCCATTTATATTTTATTTTTAATTTTTTAAAATATATAATTATTATTATATTATTCTAAGTCATTTTTTAAAAATTGATTGATTATACTTTTTGTTTTTATTATTTATATAATTTCTTATATATTTATATATTTATTTGATATGTTTAATAATATAAATTGATATATATCAATAATTTATTTAATATATTTTATTTTTGATATTAAGATGACATTTTTTATGTTTTATATATAAATTTAACTTTTGATGGCTCAAAATTAGCAAATAAATTATTTTTAAAAAAATTAAAAATAAAAATAATGGCCATATAGATATTTAAATTTTATTTTTTAGTTTCTTAAATATTTTAAATTTTTTTACTTTTCCATTTTTAAAAAATAAATAAACAATATTATTATATAATGATTGATTTTATAATTAGATAAATTAGTTTTATGTTTATATTTTATTATACTTTTTTAATAATTTAATATATTTTTATATTTTAATATATATATATATATATATATATATATTTTTTTTTTTTTTAACTGATTAAAATTTTGAACTGGTTGAACCGATTCTATTGTATGAGTTAGTTTATTAAAAAGGTGAAGAGAGATGATAGCAGTTTTGTGGCGGACAGAAGATGGCAGTTTTTACAGAAAAAATAAAATTTATTAAAGGACTCTTTTTTATCATTTCTGAAATTTAGGATTCTTTATAAAAACTTTTAAAATTTAAGATTGCTATACAAAAATTGTACGGACGCGATGCAAGAATTCGCCCAATTAAAAAGTAAAAGCGTTGCCCACGTAATGTACCCAACGACGTCTTCGCGTGAAAAGTCCTGCGGGCCCTACGTTTCCTTTCCAACGACTGCATGGTACGATGTGTTAGGGAAACAGCGAATAGGTAAAAACATGCGCGTGTGGGGCATCAGCGGACGCGTGTAATGCGCGTGGAGGCTCCTCACATCATGGAAACCCGTCATTCCATTTGATGTTTATCCTTTGACATCAGATTTATACAACAGAAAAAAAAATGTTTATATTGTCTCGATAGCCTCCATGTGGGGCATTTATTGAGCGTATTTTACGGATCAAAGAATTAGAAAAGTAGATTTAAAAGGGATATTTATCATAATTTTGAGTTTATAAATAATCTTCCTTCTTCTTAGGATTACAAAATCCATCGAGTAGACCACGAGCAATTTCTTTTTATGTTTGATCAATCAATGGCCCATCGGTATCAACGTAAGTTTAAAAAAGAGTTCAAAGCGTTACCATAGCGTCGAAATGATCTATAATGATCAGATCAATTTTCTTGACATTGATATCCTTTGATCGGTGTTATCTCAAGTTATCTTGATAATAGTTTCAATTGGCATCATCCGAAACAATTCATAAATATAAACTAAAAGATTTATCTTCGACTCCTTTACTTTATTAGTGTCTTCATGACTAATTTTAAGTGTGTATCAAATATCAAAAGTCATTTCATAAATAGACACTCGATTGAATTTGTTTTCATCTAAAGCTTAAAACAAAGCATTCATAGCCTTTGCATTTAAAGCAAAAGTCATTTTCCACAAGATTTTATAACTCAAAATCGATTGAAATTAAAAAATCCTCATTCTAGTTTTCCAATATATATAATTCGTCCAATTGAATATGGGTGAACATATAATTGAATGACCCTCTTGATTATCGGTAAAAGTCATCTCTTTTGGATTTTAAACTAAATCGAAAGTAATCGAGCTCTGATACCAATTGTTAGGATCGAGTTGACACTAAAAGGGGAGGGGGGGGGGGGGGGGTGAATTAGTGCAGCGGATAAAAAATGTCGGTTTAAAAATCTTCATACGTTAAAAAAATCGATCTCGGAAGATTGCTTGAAAGCATGTTTATTTGTAAGGGTAGTGAAAGCCAAGTAAGGAGGAAGTGAAGCAATTGCAAAGTAAGTAAATGACAATAATGGAAATACAAACCAGAATTTATAGTGGTCCGATCTGTATGACCTATATCCACTTCTGATTCCTCCTCCGTCAAGGTCACTGGCGTCTACTAATGGTCTTCCTTCAATAGGCGAAGACCAACCACCTCTTTACAGTGCTTTCTCCTTTTCACGGATTTAGGAAATAACCCATACAAGCCTCACACCTCTCTCGAATGATCACAATACTAGAAAGGGAGGAGGACACTTTTCACTTTTACAATCCTTTTAACACCCCAAAATCTCAAGATATTGTTCACACTTTCGTGCCCTATCATGTAGAAAAGGGTGAAGTATTTATAAGCTCCAATGACTTCAGAATTAGATTCAAAAAGTGTCATATCCTTAGATTTCGAGGTACTAGTAATACCACCGTCATTATTAGGCGGTACTACCACCTGCAGATTGACACTGGGTGGTACCACCGGTTGATAAAGTCGGACACCAAGCTCTAGCGATACCATTGCTTGATAGGGGCGATATCACTACCCAGACCACTTGGGAGACTGAGTCACCAAACGGTGCCACCATCGGTCATGACTTCAGGTGCTGAATGGGTTGTTCAACCAACCCAGTTCAGCTCTTTTAAGGGCCCAGTTGACCCCTAACTGAGTTAGTGGGATTACCTCCTAATTCTAACTCAACTTAGGGTCTAACTATAATAATTTAAGATATTAACTAAGTAGTCTTGGCCTGATATATCAATTGTTCTTCTAGCGAGCTTCCAACGAACTTCCGACAATCTCTCGGTAATATTCCAACGGACTCCTAGCAAGCTCTTGGACTTTATGACGATCTTCTTGGCGAGTTCCGACAAGCTTCTTTGGCAAGCTCCTAGACTTCTCGGTCAATTCCAATAGAACTTCTGATGAATATCCGGACTTCCGACGAACTCTCGAACTCCTAACGAAATCTTGATCTGACTCTGGCCTAACATTTGCTTTATGCCTTACTGTTATCGTAGTTAATCCTACATACTTTTCTCAATATATAGATTAGATCAAATAATTTACCAATTAATTTCATCATCAAAATCCGAGATTCAACATAAACATCAATCAGAAATTTTTTTTACAATAAAAGATTCTTTAATATGTCATCAGGCAAATAATTATTTATATATAAATTAATGTGTCTAAAATTATTTGTAATAAAAATATATAATAATTATTAATATTCAAAAGATTATTTAGACAATTCCTATAAAGAATTCTATTGAGTTGAAACATCCATGATAAATCTTTTGGATCTTTTACCATTTAATTTATAAAATTAAGCCCACTCTTTTATTACTTGTGGATGATCCAATAAGAATGAAATTGTTTGCTTAAATGGAGTAAGAAAATAAAAAAAAATCATAAACCTTCTTATATACATAAATTTAGAACATGACAAACACACCTAATATAAAAAAAAAATACCACCAAAAGCATATTGATATACTTCTTGAAATTCCAAAATAGAAGCCATATTTGTCGCTACATAGTCAAAATCAATATAAAAAAATTTAAAAATTAAATAATATTCTTCTAAAATTATTTTTATGATTCTATAAATATTATCGACAGTGTGCCATTTATCAAAAACTCTAAAAATAATAATTTACTTTTGTATAATTTAATCACTGTTAATCCAATAATAAATTATTCTTATGTTAGAGTATATTTATCAGTGATCACTCCAAATATTAGTACAAATAAAAACACAGTCATCAAAAGCTTCAAAAGTTTCTTGTAAATCCTTTTTTTTATAAAAAATTATGTAAAGTGGGAATATGAGTGATTGGAGGAACTCGTTGAGCAATGAATTCAAAACCTCTTGACAATAATTAATTTAAACTAACTTTTTCATCAAAATCGAAAGATAAGTGTTCTACAAAAGTTAATATAACTAACGCCTCATGATTTTTTCAATAGAAAAATGAAAAATGGGATTAACATAATTTTCCTTCTTTAAATTTTAAAATATGGTCATAATAGTTACATATCACATAGAATGAGTCATCGATATTTCAAACTTTTTGATGTAAAACTTAAAAGATGTCCAATTTTACTTTGGCCATCGTATCAATTTCCCTTGCCTCATGTATGACGTTAATATATTGGTTTTTTTGGATTGCCATAATGAGACTTTCGAAAGACATCAAAATTATGGAGCGATCTTAACAATGTTTAACGAGTGCTTATAAATGTGAGAGAAAGAATTAACGATTTGAGGAGGTATTTATAGGATTTTTGAATATATTTCTTTCCTAAAACTAGTTATTCTTTAATTATTGAAAGAGACAAATTTATCTTTTTATTTTTTTATAATTTTTATTTATGAAATAATCAAAGTATTTCTAAAAATAACCATTTATATGAATATTGAGAGAGATAAATTGATCATTCGCTTGTTAGGCCAAGAGTGGACCGTTGGACCGATCGTTTGATAAACCCCTACTTCAAGAAAAAAAAAAATATCAAACCGATGATTCGAACCAGAACTGGTTTGACTCTTGAACGACTAATTTTGGAACCGACGGTTTCGGTTTCTCAAACCTAGGAACCAGAATCGTACAGCCCTAACTGATTTCAATTTGATTTGAGACCGATTCAATTATACTTCGAACCGAACCGAAACGAAACTAAAACGAAACTGGACCCTGGTCAAAGCTACTTTACTTGTCTGTCTAACGGTCCCAGGACAGGCTGACAGTCTCACCAACCTGTCTTGTTGGGAGGCAGAAGGGAGTGTGACAAGCCACAAATTTGTAACGACCACACATGGATGGGTATCAAATTATGGTGTCACTGTATTGAGAGAAAAAAAAGTAGTGAACCTGCACTGCTGCTGTAAACATTGTTGTAAGTTGTGATAATAAAGACTTTTACCATTAAAAAAAAGAGAGAAAGGTGGAAAAATAAATTAGCAAATCAGCAAACACACGGGAGGAATTTTCCAATCAGTCATGCACAAAAAATAAATAATTAAGGGGCCTCACTTTCGTTGGACTTAAGCTTGATCATAGCAAGTTTCGGCAATTTCAGGATCAACATGTAGAATGGACTTCCATGTAGAATGGCATCACACAAAGGACAGATTCGACTAAAGGATTTGCCAAACATATCAAGAGAGCTTGAATAGACTGCTACAAATTGCTTTACTACTCGATCTGTGGACTGAACAGTGAACCTCATGATTCTGGGGCTCTTTTTGCTCCCTAACTCTTTTAACTTCTGGGGCATCTGAGACTTTCAAGTACAAGACTTCGATCAATATTTCCCAGTACATCATCTAAACAACTTTCCCTCTTGTAAGTTGCTGGCAACTTTTTTCACAGATGATCCCCATTAAGATAAGCTTCAAGCCTTAACTGCATCATCCAAATATACCTGTGCAAATATAATAGAGATAAAATAGAAGGAACCGACATACAACAACATGACTTAATTGGGAAGAACGAATCTAGGATAAACTAGAATTCAGAAGATTTTGCAAGACTGAAATATAAGGGCACTATAACAGAAGGCAGAAATAGGAGAAGAGATTTCATGGGGATACATGAGCAGGAACTTGCATACCAATTATATGGAAATCAGAGTAAGACCTCCATCCACAGGAAACGTCATATGACATTCAAGCAAGATAGCGATATAATTTTCTGTCCGCTTTATCCCTTTCTAAAAACTCACGTTCAATGAGAGACTCAATTCGCTTTTTTATGACAACAGGGTTTGGCAGGAAGCGAGATTGCAATTGTGATGTGACCTCCGTAACAATGGTGTTATGATCTAATACCCTTCTGGATTTCATAATCCTCACAATTGCAGCTTCAATCTGAGGTTTTCTATCTTCTTCCACTCTTTGGCGAGTCTCCTGCTTCTCTGGCTCTGACTCCTTTTGTGCTGCCACAGTTCCTATCTTCACCTTGATAAACTTGCTTGTAAATTTGTCATTGAAGTAGAAAGCATCATCCTCAGCTATATCCTTGCTCATTGGCTCCTTGCGCAGGACATTCTTACCTTTGACACAAGCAAGAGACTGAAGACAACGCTTCAGATCAGAAGGTGGGATTTCTGTGGCCTGTTCTATTTCTCCGTATGTCAACCGATCCACAGAGTTAAATAGCATAAGAATACACATTTGGTAAGTTGAAACATTCAGCTCGTGCCTCTGGCCCTTGCCAAAGGTTGCCTTAATATCAGCTGTACCCATATTTGTTTGCCATGTCAATCTACGCCCAGTACGCGTCCCAAGATAATATGTCCGGAACTTCTCACATATGACAAGAATTTCAGCTGGAAGGTTGCAAGGTGCACTAGGCTGTGTTGGCCATGAACCAGTTGTAAGAACTTGCACAGCAAGGGTGGGGCCATCTCCAATCTCAGAATACTGACTAGTATAGAATCCTTGCATAGTATCTACGGAAGTCTTCATGTCTGTAAACATGCCTTCCAATTTAGAGGTGAACTGATACCCACATTCTGTCTTGAGCTTAACAATCATACTCCTCTCTGTATCATCAGAAACAGATTTTCCTGCAAGAAGCCGCTTTGCCAAGTGTTGTTTGTAATATTTCTCAAATACATCCTTCTCCTGCAAGTACCTAAACAACATCATCACTTTGTCCAGGACTACCTCTACATCCTCTTCACTTACCCCTTTAAGCCCCTTACGAAGCTTATCATCAACATAAAGTGATATGAATTCAGGAGACCTGTTGTTTAGGTTAATAAAGTATTCAAATGAAGAGTTCAAAGCATTCTGGAATGTCTTATCATTGTTGAATGCTTTGGTTATTATCTTATCATACTTATCCTTCTCATCCAAAAGATTTTGTACAAAGTCCACTGGGTCCTTTAATTTCTCAGGGTCACTTACTAACTGCTTTCCAGTGTCTCGAAGGTGGGAAGTCATCACATCTTTAATAGTTGAAAGCCCATCGGGAACTCGGCGGAATAAGTTGTACATTCTGCTTAAGTCTTCATACTTGTCATCTACAAGCATACTCACAAGACCAGAATTCTCCATGTGGACCAGCCTCTGCATGTGGTTGGCAATCATCTCTCCCTCCACTACACTAGTTATTTTCACTTCACTTTTTACATCTAAGTAGTGTGAGACCCTCTCTATCTCTTCACTAAGACGTCTCTCAGCTTTCCTGAGGTACTCACCACAATCACAGCACTCAATTAGTTGTTGAGATTCTACACTGTAAAAGCTAGCTGAGACCTCTAGAAATGGTTTCTCAAAATCTTCTTGATACACAGAAGATCCGAGATCCATTAGCATTTTTGTTATATTCCTCATCAACCCTCTATTTATTACCTCGCCTGTTCTCTCCCTATGTATGAGGTCAAGGAGCATATCCAGTAGCCTAGACTGGATTTTGCTGGAATGGATGATATTATCCCTCCAGAGATTAAGACCAAGCTCATGAACAGGTGTCTTGTGACTACTGTGAACAAATGTCCTATCCATGTACATCAGTATGTCTCGGATCATCTGTAATGCCTTGTTGTGGTCTCCCCATTTTACATTAAGCTCCTCTAAAAAGAAACCTCCCTGAGCAGATTCTATTGATCTTGCAATTTCTTTTAGATGTCCTGTCATAGTGTTCACAAGTCCAGTGTAAAGCTTTTCCCCATACTTGTGCAGAACCATATTGTAAGCATTCCTAAACAGAGGAGAAACTAAAATATCAAAGATTTGTATTTTAACACAAAAATTGCAATCAGAAAGGCAATTTGAAAATGGAATAAGAAAAAACTATATCGACTTCATATACTTGCAAATGTATAAATCAGAAAATAGCCAAAACAGAATCAAGAAATGATGTCAGAGGGAAAACATGATCTTTTTAGTAAATATGGTTTACCCAAGAAACATAAGTGTTTCACACCCACAGCAGCAAATAAGTCAATGTAAAAATGAGAATTTTCAAGATTTCTTGCCACCAGAAGGAAATGGTAGATGCAATTTTAATCTTACACCAACAGCATCTTACGTCAAAAATGATTAGAAACGAATAATATTATAAAACTCTCAGCCAGTCTAACAATGAGATGGTTGATGAATAGATGAATGAACTTCAATCACCTTAAAACAAATTAGCATAGAGACTCATCCATGCCTAGAAATTTAGACCATCATATAAAATCCAAATATTCAAGGCAGATTTATAATCTTCAGTTGGCTCAGTAGCTTGAGGGTGAGCATCCTCTTAACAGCCTAGCTTTACTAGTCATATTGACAGTGATGATTTTCAGTTGTCTCAGCAGCATGATGGTGAGCATCCTCTACTCCCTAGCTTTACAGGTCATATTGACATGTACAAGGGGGAAAACAAATCAAAACAAAAGTTGCAATCCACTTCAATCAGCAACACAACAAACATGTCAAAATGACCACAGATATCATTTAGTAACTTATTTCCACATCATTTTTCATATCCCAAAGTTTGAAGGACAAAGATCAGTTCTAAAATCAGAAAAAATAGAATGATAAGATGTGACTCGAGAAATCAACATTAAGAATAAAGTATAATACCGATCTCAAGAGAAAAAAAGGAAAGAAAAGTAACACCCGACAACCTTACTATTTGAAAGAATCTACGAACCTTGTATATACACACACAAATGAAAATAGAAGCTAAAACTTTATGAAATTTATGAGGGCCATGAAACAAAACAAGTTTACGACTGTTAAACAATAAAACATCTTGTCTATTAAATGATAGTAGAAAAAACAAAAATAGAAAATCCACTGTTACAAAGTCCATAAAACATGTACAATGTATGATTTTGCCCAATAAATGATTATAAGTACAAACAGTAAGCACACATTATCAATAAGTGGCAATACCACAATATCACAAATCTAAAGGAAGGATACAAGATCTAAAGCTTATATTTGAAAGTATTTTTTCACCATAAGAAAAAAAAAGAAGAGATTTTCAGGCTTGAGGTCCAGCAATCAAAACTTAAAAGGTATAGTTTGATCCCTGTTGTTAATTATATAACTTAAATTAACCTAGAATGTGGAATGTTCTGGGACAAGATACGGTAAGTATGCCAATTAGTTTGGTCTTGGTTGGAACATTGAGAGAAATAGAGGTGAGGACATAGGTCTAGTTATTTGCCATGTTAGATCATAGATTCATTATAATCAATGGAACACGAAAGTCGCTCATTAGAAACTACAAGAAGTAAGGTATCTTGTGCTTGCTAAATTATTAGCTTCTTTTTTACCTAGATAAAGAAATTTCATATGCAAAGATGTGAGAGCTCTACAATTGATGATATGGTTATGGTTGTCAATGTTGTTGATTTGGGCTTTTCATAAATGGATTGTATTTTCATGAAAGGATTGTAGAATACAAATGTGTGATACAAACTTTGTTTACCAAAGGTTAGGAAGACCTATGCCAGGCAAATTCCACTTTTTGTCATGCAGCTGATTGATGCAATGCTCAAGACCCACTGGTGGAACTCTTCTCACACAATCGGTTCTTGATAGGGGCCCCCTCTTGTAGCTCATTAACCGCATGAGACATGGTGAACACACCTCATATGGCGCTCCATAGCACCTTTCCTATGTGTATTCCATTCTTTTTATATATCCATGAAAACGTACAGCATTAACAACCTTAGATCTCCCATTTGACCTAAGACACAATTCTATAAGAAAGTTTGTTCATGAAATCCACAGAGTATAACTATCCATGTAACTATCATATAGTGCTACAGCTGGATCAACGTCTGACTAACAAATTCCAAAATCCAAATCTGCCAAAATCATTCTAGTTTAGAAAATTTAGACTGCAATCACCTAGCACTTACCAATCTGCATCCATGCTACGATTAGCCATCCAATGGACCCCAAACATCAGAATAGAATGTCCTAAGTTTTAAAAAGACTTTGGAAGAAGGTCCAGCAACATGTATTAAGATTGGCCAATTTTCAACCAAACCAAGATATGAACATAGAACTTGAAGACCCTAGTTGAACTTAGCTCTGTTATTTAAGAAACAAAGCCATAAAGATCTTGGACTGCTATAGTGGCTCAAAAAAAAAAAAACCAGTTGACAAGAATCAAATAGATTCTTATTATAGTGTGAACTAAGATCCAAATGCATGATACTAATGGCAGCCAACAATAACTATAGAAGTCTGCATGAATTAGAAAATAAAATTCACCAGAACCTAATACGGCTCAAAACAATACATAAACTATAGCTGCACCTAATATGTGTTAAATACTAGACCAAAACTAGATCGACTCAACTTGACCAAACCTAATCCTCAGCTAAATAGTAAATACTGTGCTACATCAGTGAATCAGAATCAACAGCTGATTGTGGTCAGAGCTAGGATGCATCCAAGTAATAAATCAATTGAGGTGTAAGAAATTCTAGATTGTGCAGTCACCATAAATCTGTTGTCTTACTCAAAAATCTTTTGGACAAATTCAGTCATTTAACATGGACTAGCATATCCAAGTAATAAATTAATTATTCGACACCCTTGCCAATCTCGATCTAAAAGCCATTGACCTAAGTGGGATAAATTTGAGGACAAAGAAATTTTTTATTGTTCTCTATTACGTTAAGTGAACTTTCTAATTTGCGAATGAAAAATAAGACAGAAATATCTATAATGCCTTTAACTCATGAATCTGAGGAACATCCAGTTTAAATATCTCACATCAATGTCATTGACGAGAGAAGAGACAGAAGGGGGTACAGTAACAGAATGTGAAGTCTTGGGAAGAACAAAATCAAGAAGCGAGGCAATGGGTTGCACCTATAGAGCTCCTCGAAGGAGAGGCCGCTGGCGTTGTGGTTGTAAATCTCGTGGATCGCGTGCTCCAACACCCTCCATGTCCTCTCGGCGTAGTTGGGGTCGAGCTCGACCCGGTGCTTGAACGCCTCGATCTTAAAGTTGCGCTTCTTCTGGGCGCTCATCCTTGCCGCCGCGGCCGGACGGAAGTACCGATCCTTTTCTCCAAATCGGGCGACGGAATCGGCACCTTCAGCAGACTCGATCGATCACCGGCGTAGAAACCAAGCAGAAACGGGAACGGCACCGCTCCGATCGCGAGTTAGGGCTTCACGGGAAAGATGGCGAGGGGTTAGGAGGGGAAGAGAGAGATGGGGGTGGAGGAAAGCAGAGGGAAATGGACGGAAGGTAATGAAGCGGGTCTATTTACTGGCAAAATTGCTAAAAATTCCTGTAAACCAACTAATTTTCATATTTAATCCGCTAAACTTTGATTTAACACATGCCTCGTGATCCAAAAATTTATCTTATACATACTCCTTATCATTAATCACATTAAATTTTTTTCTATTAGTTAAAATTATAATTAATACTATTTAAAAATATTAAAAATATTTTGGTACTTTTATGTATACGATACGAGTTTATTATTATTTAAATCTTCCTTTTGTCATGGACAAAATTGTAAATGGGGTGTTTGACATAATGCTTATGTATCTCCATGTCTTTTGGTTTGTTCATACTTTGCACAGCATGTAAAGGGCTAGCAGTAGGCTTAGCAGTCCTATTTTCTATCGGTCTATAGTGGACCATTTTGGATCCTTTATTGTGCGACCATTTAGAGCTTGTGAAGTTTGTTTGTAATTTGCATTGGTTATGAAGTGTTTTCTGAAATTTTACTTATGGATCTCGAGTGAGGCGCTTTCTCTAACTCGTTTTCTCTTTTGTCGGTCCTAAGGGACCATTGGAGGTTTCAGGGAAGTTGACCTTTGCAGACGGACATGCAAAGGTGCCGCACGACTTAGGCAAAACCAACTAAGTCCATGACAAATGGTATCAGAGCGGGAAAAGCACTCATAGAAACATTTTGCATGCAAATGTGGGAGACTTGGCTAGGGTGCGTTGAGAACAGCAAGCATGCGCGACCGTTTGGGGGGAAGCATGTTGAATCTCGTATTTTGATGATGAAACTACTTGATATATGTTTATGATTTAATCTGCGTTTTAAGTGACGCAGGATGCTTTGATCAGGATGAGACAATTAAAGCAGGAAAATCATGTTGTGTCGGAGGAACATGTCAGAAGATTGGACGTCGGGCCGGTAGATCGGTCGACGTATCGACAGAAGGCTTCGGGCAGTGGACTCGGGCATCGGGCCAAGAAGAGCGGTTATTGTGCCAAGGATATCGGAGTTGTGGAGTCAACTGGCCGATTGGGCAATAGGTCGCAGGAGAGGACGATGCACCGAAGAATCAGACGAAGCGTCGAGGGACCAATGACATGCCGGACAACTTGGTTAATTGCTTAGGATTAATTGTCTCGATCGAAGTTTTGTTTTAAGTGTGCAGGATTAACTACGATGAAAGTTAGACAAGCAGCAGGAGTTCGCTGGAGTCAAGTTCATGATCACGTTGGGAGTTCGAGAGTTCGACGGAAGTTCGGACGGTCGTCGGAGGTTCTGTGAGAACAGATCCGAGAAGTCCAGAAGCTTGCCAAGCGAAGCTCGTCGGAACTCGCCAAGTGGATCATCGCAAAGTCCAGGAGTTTGCCGGAAGTCCGCAGGAGCATCACCGAGGGTTCATCGGATGATCGACGGAAGTTCGCCGGAAACTCGCCGGAAGAAGCGATTGACGCACCGAAGCAAAGCTGCAGAAATTGTCTTAGATTTAATCATAGTTAGCACGCTGATTAAGTTGGAAAATGGGAGGTGATCCCATTGGCTTAATCTTGGGGCAATTGGGCCCCTGAAAGACTAAAATTGGGCCGAATGGAACTAACCATTCGGACCCTGATTGCACCAGGAGGTGCAACCGCCCAGGCCAGGAGGTGGCACCGCCTGGGCTAAGCCTCCCAGCGAGACTGGGCGGTGCAACCTCCCCAGCCAGGAGGTGGCACCGCCTGAGCTCAGTCTTCGAGCAAGACTGGGCGGTGCAACCTCCCTAACAGAGAGGTAGCACCGCCTGAGCTCAGTCTTCGAGCAAGACTGGGCGGTGCAACCTCCCTGACAGAGAGGTGGCACCGCCTGAGCTCGGTCTTCGAGCTCTGGCAGAGAGGTGCAACCGCCTCAGTCAAGAGGTGGCACCGCCTGGGCTCAGTCTTCGAGCTCTGCCAGGCGGTGCAACCTCTCCAGTCAAGAGGTGCAACCGCCTGATCCCGGAATTCCGGGATTTGATCGTTTTGAGCTCCAAATTTGAATTGGGTTGGGGCCTATAAATACCCCACCCATTCAGCACTGAAATGATACAGAACTTACCCGAAATCTTGATCTTTTCAGTGGTTCTTAGAGCTCAAAACTGCTAGTTTTCCTCCTCCTTCTGTTCTTCAAGTTTGAGTTATAAAGAGAGGAGAGAAAACATCTGTAAGGGTTGTCTCCTAAGCCCGTCAAAAGGAGTGAATCTGTAAGAGGGTAGTTGGCCTTCGCCTATTGAAGGAAGGCCTCTAGTTGACGTCGGTAACCTCATCGGTGGAGGAAGCCAAAAGTGGAGTAGGTCAAGACTGACCGAACCACTCTAAATCTCTGGTTTGCGTTTATTTTGAGCACTTTATCATTACTGCAAACCTCCTACATAGCTACTGCTCTTTGCGCTTTTACGAACGAGTTCTGTGTAGTTTACGTTCACATCTTAATTCCATTTACAAACTGCAAACTGCTCTCTGCGCTTTTACGAACAAATTCTGTGCAGTTTACGTTTACGTCTTGATTCCATCTACAAACTGCAAACTGTCTCTCTGCGCTTTTACGAATGAGTTCTGTGCAGTTTACGTTTACGTCTTGATTTCACTTACAACTGCAAACTGTCTTCTGCGCTTTTTTACGAACAAGGTTCTGTGCAGTTTATGTTTACGTCTTGATTTCATTTACAACTGCAAACTGTCTTCTGCGCTTTTACGAACAAGGTTCTGTGCAGTTTACGTTTACGTCTTGATTTCATTTAGAACTGCAAACTGTCATCTGTGTTTAGACGCAAACTGCGTTTAGATGCAAACTGCGTTTAGACGTAAACTGCGCTTAGACGCAAACTGCGTTTAGACGCAAACTGCGTTTAGATGTAAACTGTGTTTAGACGCAAACTGCGCTTAGACGCAAACTGCGCTTAGACGCAAACTGTGTTTAGACGCAAACTGCGCTTAGACGTAAACTGCACTTAGATACAAACTGTGAATCAGCTTTTGCATCATAATAGTTTCTATCGAACGAACGCAGCTTTCGGTTTTAATCGCTGTAAAATTTCCGCTGCACTAATTCACCCCCCCCTCTTAGTGCTCTCGATCCTAACAATTGGTATCAGAGCGGGTTATTTCTCATTTCGGATTTACACCCGAGAGAAATGGCTCTTTAAGAGGGCTTTTCGGTCTTTCGTCCACCGTTCTTTAACGGATTGGATTACACTTATTGAAAAACTCGAATGAGAGTTTTCTTGATTTCTCTAAATATGGATTTATGGAATATCGTTGAAAACGGTTTTCAACTTCCCTCTAAACCGATGAACGAATGGTCGGATTTAGAGAAGAAGTATTTTTCTTTAAACGCAAAGGCTATGAATGCCTTATTTTGCGCTTTGGACAAAAATGAGTTTAATCGGGTTTCTTTGTGCGAAACGGCTTTCGATATTTGGCGCACTCTTGAAATCACGCACGAGGGAACTAGTAGAGTCAAAGACTCGAAAGTTAATATTTTACTACATGATTTCGAGCTTTTTCATATGAAACCAAGCGAAACCGTTGTTGACATGTACACCCGTTTTACGGATGTCGTCAATGGTTTAAAATCACTTGGCAAAAGCTTTTCGGATTTTGAACTCGTTAACAAAGTTTTGCGCTCACTTTCTAAAACTTGGGATTCAAAAGTAACTGCTATTCAAGAAGCTAAAAACCTAAACAACTTACCACTTGAAGAACTAATTGGTTCATTAATGACATATGAAATGGTGCACAATGCACATGATGAACATGTTGAACACAATCACCTTCCAAAGAACATGAAGGATTTGGAACTCTGGACAAATGAATGCCACTTGAGCGATGACTCAAGTGATGAGGACAATGATGAACAAAACAACCTTCCAAAGAACAGGAAGGATTTGGGACATAGAACATTTGAAGACCACTTGAGCATAAGCTAAGTGATGGTGAACTTAAACTACAAATGAAACGAAAATTAAAAAGCAAAAAGAATGGAACTACTTGCTTTAAACGCAAGAAGAAGAACAAAAATTGGGATGAATCGAGCTCCTCCGAAGACGAAGAAAAAATCAACAAAAGCAAGGCGGCAAACTACGCCTTAACAGCCTACAACGTTGAGGTAATGCCTTTGGTTTATTTTGAAATTACTTGATGCTTTTATGATGTAGTTTTCTTTTTTAGTTTAGAATTAATTTTCTCGAAAATTACATGTTAAAAAAAAAAATTACAAAATTATGATCATGCTAGTAATTTCGAAAATGATAATATTGCATATTTTATGATAAAAAAACAAAATTATTTTGATTGAAAATATGAAATCATGGTTAAGAAGTAATAATGTGTATCATGTTTGATTAACATTGTTGAATGAAATCACGTTTGATTTAAAGTAATGCATAATAATATTAAATGGTTATGATACAATGATTAACAATTTTATGCATGAGATTTTAAGTTATTCATGATCATGAGCTTGTTTGATCTTCATGATTTAAATTCAAAATCTATAGCAAAAATCATGTCTGAATATATGAAAGTGTTAATTTCATTTTCGGATTCACTTAACAAGTGGTATCCTAACAATCGGATTTTCTCATACACTTATGAAAAATATTTTTCTAAAATGAATTTGATGAAATGATTCCTGCTTATAAATTCCATCTTGAAATATGAATGATAGTGTCTTTGCTTGCAAAGATTTGTTTCACATACATATCTCCTATGATTCATGTGTAGAAAAAGAATTTATAAATCATAATACAATGAGATTTCTTATGCAAAAATAAAGTGCTTTTGTGATTTTTTGCTAAAGAGAATAATTATTAAAATCATGGTCTTCATAATTATAACATGAAGCTCTTTATAAATCAAGATCGTTCATTATGCTCCCTACATTTATCAAAAAGGAGTTCTTCAAATGAAATGCAACTTGTCTTTTGATTTCATGATATTTTATGAATTTCGAAATTAATTTTAATGACTTGATTATGAGTTTCAAGTTGACGATTTGATTTGAATAAGTTATGTCTAAATCATAATCATGATCTTGCAAAATTGAAATCACAAATAATATCTTTTGGTATTCATGAATTGATAATATCTATTGGTATTCATGACTTGATTTTGATTGAAACATTACATGCTTAAATTAATCATTCTTCTATGTTTCAAAAATTCTTTAAATACCTTATGTGATGACTGAAAATTAATTTGCTTTATGATGAATCACGAATCATGACTTGATCTATGATATTGAAATATTTTAATCATGATTCTTGGTTATATAATTCCTTTGCCCTATTAAAAGGATTTGTTGAATGGATCATGTCCTTCTTGAACTTTCTTGATATCATGACAAGATTTAGTAATATGGCCTGTATAATAATTAAAAATTTTTGGCCATTGATTTTTCCCTTCTTTTCGACAAAAACAAAGGGGAGAAAGCTTTTGCTAGTTAGAACATGCAAAGAAAAGCAAGTGCAATCTTGCACATGAAGCAAGTGTTGAATTGCCATGGTTAAACCTAAGAATCTTGCTATGCTTTTGTGCTTATATGTTGTGATGAAAATATAGCTTCATGTTATAAAAACTTTCATATATTTTAAAATAGCTAGAGCTACTTCTCCTTTTGTTGATGATAAAGGGGGAGAAATATATGAATTGATACTATAAGTGCCATATTTGAATTTTCATCATGTTAAGATATCAAGAACTTGCATCGTAATTCTACTTGATGATATCTTGCCATGTGATGAAATGCTACGATTTGTTGCTAAAATGATGCATGCAATACTTATGCTTTCTACGTAATGTATTGCATATGATATGAACCTTGATTAAAATTGCCTTGATTTGAATTCAAGGTTTATCTCAATTATGGAATTTTGAAATAAAAATGATTACTCACCTTTGTCATGATTTAGAAATTGACAGAAAGGGTTTTCCCTTCTTTTTGACAATGACTAAGGAGGAGATAACTTGCATGCACAATTCAAGAAGAAAGCAAATTTTCACTTCTCAAAAGAGAAGAAATTGCTATCTTGAACATCTTAAGAAACAAAAAGAACAAAGGTGCTATCTTGCCTATCTCAAGAAGCAAAACATGCTAACTTGCGCATCTAGCAAAGTAGACAAAATTTTCATATTTCAAGAAGCAAGAGTTGCCTTCTTGAACATCTCTAAATTGCTAGCTTGCATGATGTAGAACTTGCTATATTTTTCAGCAAAATTGCATGATGATAAAACTTGATATTATGTTTTTCATGCAATGAGTTGAACCAATATCACAAACACTTGATTGTGATACTTCTCCTTTTTGTTGATGACAAAGGGGGAGAAGTATGTTGATGAAAGTATGTTGATGACATGACATGTGATGCATAAGTTTATGCATATGTTCATGTTGACGTGTTGTAAGTATTCATGATGAATATTGCAATGACTTGAATTCAGTTTGAGTTCAAGGTTCTATCAATATGACATATTGATAGGGGGAGTTTGTTTAAACTCTGGGAGTTAAGGTTAACTCCGTTTATGATGACATGTTGCTTAGATTTTTGAATCTAAGAGTTTCTATCAATATGACATATTGATAGGGGGAGTTTGTTTAAACTCCGGGAGTTAGGTTTAACTCCGTCATCAAGTGGTTGTCATCATCAAAAAGGGGGAGATTGTTGAATCTCGTATTTTGATGATGAAACTACTTGATATATGTTTATGATTTAATTTGCGTTTTGAGTGACGCAGGATGCTTTGATCAGGATGAGACAATTAAAGCAGGAAAATCATGTTGTGTCGGAGGAACATGTCAGAAGATTGGACGTCGGGCCGGTAGATCGGTCGATGTATCGACAGAAGGCTTCGGGCAGTGGACTCGGGCATCGGGCCAAGAAGAGCGGTTATTGTGCCAAGGATATCGGAGTTGTGGAGTCAACTGGCCGATTGGGCAATAGGCCGCAGGAGAGGACGATGCGCCGAAGAATCAGACGAAGCGTCGAGGGACCAATGACATGCCGGACAACTTGGTTAATTGCTTAGGATTAATTGTCTCGATCGAAGTTTTGTTTTAAGTGTGCAGGATTAACTACGATGAAAGTTAGACAAGCAGCAGGAGTTCGCCGGAGTCAAGTTCATGATCACGTTGGGAGTTCGAGAGTTCGACGGAAGTTCGGACGGTCGTCGGAGGTTCTGCGAGAACAGATCCGAGAAGTCCAGAAGCTTGCCAAGCGAAGCTCGTCGGAACTCGCCAAGTGGATCGTCGCAAAGTCCAGGAGTTTGCCGGAAGTCCACAGGAGCATCACCGAGGGTTCATCGGATGATCGACGGAAGTTCGCCGGAAACTCGCCGGAAGAAGCGATTGACGCACCGAAGCAAAGCTGCAGAAATTGTCTTAGATTTAATCGTAGTTAGCACGTTGATTAAGTTAGAAAATGGGAGGTGATCCCATTGGCTTAATCTTGGGGCAATTGGACCCCTGAAAGACTGAAATTGTGCCGAATGGAACTAACCATTCGGACCCTGATTGCACCAAGAGGTGCAACCGCCCAGGCCAGGAGGTGGCACCGCCTGGGCTAAGCCTCCCAGCGAGACTGGGCGGTGCAACCTCCCCAGCCAGGAGGTGGCACCGCCTGAGCTCAGTCTTCGAGCAAGACTGGGCGGTGCAACCTCCCTGACAGAGAGGTAGCACCGCCTGAGCTCAGTCTTCGAGCAAGACTGGGCGGTGCAACCTCCCTGACAGAGAGGTGGCACCGCCTGAGCTCGGTCTTCGAGCTCTGGCAGAGAGGTGCAACCGCCTCAGTCAAGAGGTGGCACCGCCTGGGCTCAGTCTTCGAGCTCTGCCAGGCGGTGCAACCTCTCCAGTCAAGAGGTGCAACCGCCTGATCCCGGAATTCTGGGATTTGATCGTTTTGAGCTCCAAATTTGAATTGGGTTGGGGCCTATAAATACCCCACCCATTCAGCACTGAAATGATACAGAACTTACCCGAAATCTTGATCTTTTCAGTGGTTCTTAGAGCTCAAAACTGCTAGTTTTCCTCCTTCTGTTCTTCAAGTTTGAGTTATAAAGAGAGGAGAGAAAACATCTGTAAGGGTTGTCTCCTAAGCCCGTCAAAAGGAGTGAATCTGTAAGAGGGTAGTTGGCCTTCGCCTATTGAAGGAAGGCCTCTAGTTGACGTCGGTAACCTCATCGGTGGAGGAAGCCAAAAGTGGAGTAGGTCAAGACTGACCGAACCACTCTAAATCTCTGGTTTGCGTTTATTTTGAGCACTTTATCATTACTGCAAACCTCCTACATAGCTACTGCTCTCTGCGCTTTTACGAACGAGTTCTGTGCAATTTACATTCACCTCTTAATTCCATTTGCAAACTGCAAACTGCTCTCTACGCTTTTACGAACGAATTCTGTGCAGTTTACGTTTACGTCTTGATTCCATCTACAAACTGCAAACTGTCTCTCTACGCTTTTACGAATGAGTTCTGTGCAGTTTACGTTTACGTCTTGATTTCACTTACAACTGCAAATTGTCTTCTGCGCCTTTTTACGAACAAGGTTCTATGCAGTTTACGTTTACGTCTTGATTTCATTTACAACTGCAAACTGTCTTCTACGCTTTTACGAACAAGGTTCTATGCAGTTTACGTTTACGTCTTGATTTCATTTAGAACTGCAAACTATCATCTGCGTTTAGACGCAAACTGCGTTTAGATGCAAACTGCGTTTAGACGTAAACTGCGCTTAGACGCAAACTGCGTTTAGACGCAAACTGCGTTTAGACGTAAACTGCGTTTAGACGTAAACTGCGCTTAGACGCAAACTGTGTTTAGACGCAAACTGCGCTTAGACGCAAACTGTGTTTAGACGCAAACTGTGTTTAGACGCAAACTACGCTTAGATGCAATCTGCGCTTAGACGTAAACTGCACTTAGATACAAACTGTGAATCAGCTTTTGCATCATAATAGTTTCTATCGAACGAACGCAGCTTTCGGTTTTAATCGCTGTAAAATTTCCGCTGCACTAATTCACCCCCCCCTCTTAGTGCTCTCGATCCTAACAAAGCGGGCATGGAGATGTAGGGAAAAAGAGTTGCTTAGAGGAGCGGGCATCAGAGGAATGGCCAACCCTTCGCACAAGAGGCACCACGAGGACAAGTAAGATGGGAAGAATGCATAGCGCACAAAGGTTGGGATGGCTAAGTTTGAGCTATGGCTCAACGTTAGCAACCATACTTGATGGTGCTCAAGGCAAGCGAGGCGCTTGGTAAAGAATGAGACCATGTAAGTTGGAATGGGCTGTTTAATGACCAAAAGAGTTATGCAAAACTCATAGAGGTGAGGGGAATTGCTAACTCGAAGAATTCGGTACTCATGCAAAGGCTTGTATGCCAACGATGGAGTGTTCGTGGCCATCCCAAGGCGACCAAAACTCAGCGCCATGGAGCATTGAAACTTTCTCTTCGGCAAGAGAAGGATATGTCCGTAGGAGGCTGAAGTGTGAAGCAAGTTCAGCATGTTGCTAGGCCTTGAGGGATGCAGCAGGGATTGTATTGACGTTGAGTCGCAATCTAGCAAGTGCGTTTGCGGGAGGTAGAACAATGCATAGTTTGTTCAGCAAGGCAGAGTAGTCCAAGGGGATGGTGGTCTCCGAAACTTTCAGAGAGAAGGAAGCGAAGAGAGGAGTTGCTCCAACGGGACAGATATCCATGAGAGATAAGTCTCAGCTCCCTAGAGGGAGAATCATGTGCAATGGACCTCACATGTTGAGGAGAAGTACCTCAAAACAACTCCACAAAGCTCAACATGCGGAGCAAGCGACGAGAAGTCATCGCATGATCTCGCTTGAGATAATGTATTGAGGGATGCATTACGAGATTAAGTGGGGGAGCGATCCAAGGCAACACTAATGAAGGCACACTTCAAGTCAATATAAAAATCAGACTCAATGAAAGGTTGACCCATGGAATGATGGGCGCGAGAGCCACCATCAACTCAATGCAAAACGAGGAGCGGAGCAACTTAGGTGTAACTTGGCAAAGTACCCAAGCTGCATAAAGTGATTCGACATAGAAGATGGAATATGGAGTGGAGGCATAGAGCTTTCCTTGGATAGAGGTCAAGGACATAAACTCTTACAGAGGTAAGAGCGGGATCATGTCGTTCCATGGGTCCTTCATTCTGATGGAGCGGGCTCATCCTACATGGTGCCAAAGACAAAGAGAGCTTCGAGGCACATGCACCTTACCTTAGAGAAGCATTTGATAGAGAAACTGAGGCGACTCAACATGCGGAGGCGAAGTTGAGTTCAAAAGGCCTTGGCACAGGGCAAGAGTGTTGAATCTCGCATTTTGATAATGAAACCACTTGATATGTGTTTATGTTTTAATCTGCGTTTTGAGTGACATAGGATACTCCGATCAGGATGAGACAATTAAAGCAGGAAAAATCATGTTGTGTCGGAGGAACATGTCAGAAGATTGGACGTCGGGCCGGTGGATCGGTCGACGTATCGACAGAAGGCTTCGGGTCGTGGACTTGGGCATCGGGCCAAGAAGAACGGGTATTGTGCCAAGGATATCGGAGTTGCGGAGTCAACTGGCCGATTGGGCAATAGGCCGCAGGAGAGGACGATGCGCCGAAGAATCAAACGAAGTGTTGAGGGACCAATGACATACCGGACAACTTGGTTAATTGCTTAGGATTAATTGTCTCGATCGAAGTTTTGTTTTACATGTGCAGGATTAACTACGATGAAAGTAAGACATGCAGTAGGAGTTACGCCGGAGTCAAGACTATGATCATGTTGGGAGTTCGAGAGCTCGACGGAAGTTCGGACGGTCGTCGGAGGTTCTACGGGAACAAATCCGAGAAGTCCAGGAGCTTGCCAAAAGAAGCTCGTCGGAACTCGCCAAGTGGATCGTCGCAAGTCTAGGAGTTTGCCGGAAGTCCGTCGGAGCATCGTCGGAGGTTCGTCGGATGTTCGCCGGAAGTTCGCTGGAAGCTCGCCGGAAGAAGCGATTGACGCACCGGAAGCAAGCTGTAGTAAATGTCTTAAGAAATTCATAGTTAACACGATGATTAAGTTAGAAATGGGAGGTGATCCCATTAACTTAACCTTAGGATAATTGGGCCCTTGATAGACCCAAATTGGGCCGAATGGTTCAGCCCATTCGGACCCAGATTTCTTGGCTAGAGGTGGCACCGCCTGGGTCGGCGGTGGCACCACCCAGGGCTCAGTCTCCGAGCTCTGGCTGAGTGGTGCAACCGCCTCTGATAGAGGTGCAACCGCTTGAGCTCGGTCTATGAGCTTTGGCTGGGCGGTGCAACCGCCCCAATCAGGCGGTGCCACCGCTTGAGCTCGGTCTTCGAGCTCTGGCAGGAGGTGCAACCGCCCCTGACAGGAGGTGGCACCGCCCAGAGGCTCAGTCTTCGAGCTCTGCCAAGCGGTGCAACCGCCCCAGTCAGGTGGTGCAACCGCCAGACCCCGAAATTCCGGAAGATGACAGTTTTGAGCTCGAAATTCAAATTGGGTTGGGGCCTATAAATACCCCACCCTTTTAGCAATGAAAGGGCAACCTAAAAGGCACCGAAAGCTTGATCTTTCTCTGTGATTTTAGAGCTCAAAAGTGTTGTAAAGTCTAGAAGTTCTCCTCCCTCTTTTCTTCCACGTTTTGATCTTTCAAGAGAGGAGAGAAAAGTTTGTAAGGGTTGTCTGTCACGCCCTTCAAAATATCCATGATATTAAAAATTTTCATTGCAAATCCATCCAGGATCCAAACACACATTTGAGGACACTTAAAAACATTCTATCAAATTCACAACTATAAAACCTGTGCAGTTTATAATCATATATCACATCACTCGATAATTCACATTTATGGCAACCTAAGCCAACTTGACAAACATGAACAACATTTATAAATCCATAAGCTAAATAAATTATACAATCAGAACTCCAACTATTCACCACAAGTTTATATCATCATAAATTAGACTTAACATTCCGAAATTCCAAATAAGAGAGATCGTCTAACACTTTTACAAGATATATCCATTTCGATTAATCGACAACATTTCATTAGATACAAAATATGCTTATACAACAATAACATAATAACCAACAAGACTTGCCCATAATTCTGAATAGCTCTCCACTACCTCAGCCCAATTCAAATATCTTAAAGAGTGACAAGCTGACCTGAAAGATTTTATATAATGGAGTGAGCTAAAAACAGCTCAGCAAGTGACAAAGCATATTCAGAACAAAAGGAATGATTTCAAACAAGGTATCATAAAATAAGGCAGAATATAAGAATTTCCAAGATACCATATAATTAGATACAAAATCAAATGTGTCATGTCATTCAAAACCTATTTGGTTCATAACAAATGGAGCATAGAGTAATTGGAGCATATCAATAGCGTATGAAATGTTCCGGAGCATATCAACTACATATGGAACATTTCGAAGTATAACAATAGCAAATGAAACATTTCGGAGCATATCAAAAGCGTATGAAATGTTTCGGAGCATATCAATAATAAATGAAACATTTCAGAACATATCAATGGCGTATGGACCATTTCGGAGCATTTCAAAGAACGAATACAAAAAAAAAGCTCAAACGTCGAATCGAAGTTGCATTCATTTCATTCTTATTCAAAGCATGTATAGAAACACAAAACCAAAGCTCTGGATATCATATCAAACATACAGAAGATGAAGTGAGACCATAACATAATATGGTACATCCATTTCTGAATTACCACCAAACATAAGTCTCCCACGTTTGGGAGCTCCATCCACCCACGTCTGAGTGAAGTCATAGGGGCTGGCAGAGCATCACAGGCTCTATGCATAACTCTCTTCACCATTTCTGGCAAAGGTTCACAATATCCCACAAATACCAGAGTACAAAGGGATAGTATGAACAATAAATAGCACATATCGGAAGCACAAGCGGAACAACAAAACGTACATGTGCCTTTACGAGTCAATAAGAAGTAAGCAATAATCTTTCACAATTGTATTCAGATTTGAAAGGAAATAAAAGCAAGAGCATTCAAGGATTCCAAGCAATCACATATAACTCAATTCAAATAAGAAGGTTAGATAAATTCAATATCCAAAGGAATGAAACTGGAATAGGCACATATCGAAAGCAAATGTGGAACAATGAGATATACATATGCCTATATGAGTCAATACGATATAGCATAAATGTTACACAATAATTTTCAAGAATGCAAATAACTTTAAGGACAATAGCATACAAGAATTCAAAGCAGCAATATAAAGCTCAATTGAATAAGAAAGCTAAAGGATATCAATTTCCAAAGGAATGAAACCAGAATATGCGAAATCGATCAAAGCTCGATTTCTGGTAGAATTCAAGAGGAACATTGAACAAATGATTCAAACTATCAATTGTGCTCCAATATACTCAAGAAAGCTATTGTGGAAAGATATTTCAATCTAGTTTCTGATGAAATAAGTTTCATATAAATTGAACTGTCCAACAGAGAGAGTTACAAATAATTTGGTAAACAAGGGTCGCAGAACAAAATCTCTGTTTGGCAGAATTCATAAGGTCAGATTCAATAGATAACTGGGCAGGTGTTTGGATTCCAAATCTTTCAATCCATATATCAAAAGAAAGATCTACGAGTCTAGTTTCCAATGAAATCATGTTTGAACAAATCTAAGTTTCCAACAGACTTATAGGCAACTCGGTATCAAAAGGTCAGAATCTCAGAAGTTGCACAGATTCGAATCGTTACGTCTAAACAGGAGATATATCAAATGCAAGGCTAGAACAATTCAAAGTTCCTCATATTCAAAGCAAATGTAGAGATCAAATTACAGTAACGAAAGATCAGGACACTTGTAATAGGAAAGATTAGAAAGCTTACAATAGAAAGGATCAGAACACTTGCAATAGAAAGGATCGAAACACTTGCACTAGGAAGATCATAATACTTGCAATAAGAAAAATTAGAGCAATTATAGGAGAAACGATCGGGAAACTTGCCTTTTGAAGGTTTTGATCTAAAGATTCGAAGAAGGTGTCTGCCCAAATCTTTCTACTTTTCCTCCGTGTCCTCTCCTTGTTTCGTGTTCTACATATGTCTTCTCTTTTTCCTCCACAACTACAGCTCATGCAGAACATAGAGGCATAGTCACCTGCTCTCTCTTACTCTCATTCCTTCATTTTCTTTTTTTCAAACGCAGCTATCGCAGCCATCGCCGCTGCCACTACCACAGTCGTAGCCACGACCGCCCCTTCCGTCACAACCGCAGCCCCTTCCACTGTACTACTTCCTTCCTCCCTTCTCTCGTTCCTACTTTTTTCTTTCCCAAACACAACTGCCGCAGACGCAGCCGCCACCACCACAACCGCAACCTCTTCTTCTTTCCCTTTCCTTTCTTTCTCTTTCCCAAAAGCAGCTGCTGTAGCCACCACTGTTGCCGCAGCTACCGCAGCCAACGTCGCAGCCACGACCGCCGCCACCATAGCCGTAGCCTCTTCTTCCTCCCCTGGTCTGTTTCCTCTCCTTCTCTTCCAGCTGCAGCTGCCACTGCCGCAGCTACCTCCCCTTCTCCTCTTCCTCTCTTCTTCCCTTTTCCTTTCTCTTCTTCTTCCTTTCCTTCTCTTCTTTCCTAGCTGCACTGCTGCAGTCGCAGCCTCAGCCACGGTCGCAGCCTCTTCTTCCTCCCCTGCTCATCTTCCTCTCCTTCTTCTCTTCCAACTGCAGCTGCCATCGCCGCAGCCGCAGCCCCTTCTTCCCCTTCTCTTCTTCCTCTCCTTCCCTTCTTCCTTCCTCTTCTTCTTTCCCTGCCACAGCTGCAACTGCCACAGCCGCAGCCGCAGCTGCTTCTTTCCTTTCTCCTCTTCCTTCTCCTTCCTTTCTTCTTCTTCTCTTCTTTCTCACCTTCTCTTCCTCTCCTTCTCTTCCAGCTGCCGCCGCAGCCGCAGCTCCTCCTTTCCCTTCTCTTTTTCTTCTCCTCTTCTTCTTCCCTCCTCCTCCCCGGCGTCACTCACACCCTCTCCTCTGTTTCCTCTGCAGGAAACAGAGGTATCACAACCTCTTCTCCTGCTTCCTCTTCTTCTTCTTCTCTTCCTCTTCTTCTTCTTCTCCTCTTCGAACGCCCCACACCTCTCCTCTGTTTCCACCTGCAGGAAACAGAGGTGCTGCAGCCCTAGCTGCTGCCACCTCTCGCTCCTCTCCCTCTTCCCTCTCTTTTCCCTCTTCTTCTTCTTCTTCCTTCTCCTTCCTTTCTTCTTCTTCTCTTCTTCCTCACCTTCTCTTCCAGCTGCTGCTGCCACCGCCGCAGCCGCAGCTCCTCCTTTCCCTTCTCTTCTTCTCCTCTTCTTCTTCCCTCCTCCTCCCTGGCGTCACACACACCCTCTCCTCTATTTCCTCTGCAGGAAACAGAGGTATTACAACCTCTTCTTCTTCTTCTCCTCTTCGAACGCCCCACACCTCTCCTCTGTTTCCACCTGCAGGAAATAGAGGTGCAGCAGCCCTAGCTGCTGCCACCTCTCGCTCCTCTCCCTCTTCCCTCTCTTCTCTCTCTTCTTCTCCTCTTCCCTTTTCCTCCCCAATGCCACACACCTCGTCGCTGCAGCCTTACCGCAGCTATCCTCCTCTCTTCTTCTTCTTCTTCTTCTTCTTCTTCTCTTCTCCCTCTTCTTCCTCTCTTCTTCTCCCCATGCCCTACCGCTCCTCTCTCTGAACAGAGAGAGAGTGGGAGGCGGTGGGATAAAACCGAAATTTTCGGTTTTCTTTATTTTTTTCTTTTTGCAACTTAACAGTTTAGTACTTGAAATTTCTATATTTACATATAGGTCCTCTAATTTACATATAAATCCTTATTAATAAATTTTTAAAAGTGAGGGATATTACACTGTCTCCCCCTTAAAAGAAAATTTAGTCATTGGTCATAGCTCAATCGATGAAAAGATGAGGATTACGATTTCTTTATTTCCTTTTCTGCTCTCAAATAATTTTATCAATACAATACAATTACACAATTTTACAAGAGTGACCGAAATATTCTCCTCCTTGATCCTCAATAGATGGTAACCCGACCTTCAATCAATCTTTGAAAATACTTGTGCACCCTGCAGTTAATCAAACAAGTCGTCACCTTAGAGAATACTCGTTTTTTATGGTCACCTAATTCAACTGTCTATAATCAATACAAAGCCTCAATATTCCCTCTATCTTTTTAACTAACACCGGAGCACCCAATGATGAAATATTAAGCTAAATAAAATCCTTATTTAATAGTCCTTATAGTTGCTTTTCCAATTCCACTTACTCAAATGATATCATTCTGTAGAGAGGCTTAGATATTGGGATTGTCCCAAAGACCAAATCAAAAGCAAAGTCATGTTTTGGAGGTAATTCGGACAAATCATCCTGGGATACATTAGGCAAGGAGATAAATCATGTCCAATACTCTCAAAATAAAAGATCGGCTGGTCAAATATGCAAAAAGTGATCATTAATTATATAACAATCCATACTAGTATGATAAGAAGATAGCTAATTCATACCAAGTATAATATCAAAATTCCAAATCTCTAGGAGAACTAAATCAGCAAAAAGTTCTAAGTTCTCCAATAAAAATCAGACAAGAGGACTAGATTCAAGTTCGTTATCAAAAAATCTCCAATGATCGTATTTACATATAGCACATAATGTAGTGGTCTAGGTTGAATACCCAAGTGATAAGCAAAATATTATAAATCAAATCGTAGATGGGACCCATGGTCAAACAAATATTTGCATTCTTTTATAAACATGCATAATACCTTCGATCACTAATTCAGAAGTTTTAAAATCATATTCAGTGATAGCGTACACTCTGACATGGGCTAATGGTTTATGAGGCAGTGACTCTTTCTTCTTATTCGAGGGGCAGTCTTTTATTTTATGATCCAAATTTCTACAAGCAAAATAGACTCCAATCACCCGAAAACACAAATTTGTTTCATAATTTAACTTGTAATTCACACTTGATTGAGTCTTTTGTGGTGACTTCCCATTTCAAATTCAAATGTCTTGACCCTTTTGTTATTACTTTCTGATTCATTTTCAATCATATTTTTATTGGTAAACTTGTCCTTATCATTCTTACCATAGATTTCCAAAAATTCTTTTCATTGTTGCCATTAATAATCAGCCTCTACTTCCAATATAAGGTAGCAAAAGAAATCTTTTGATCATCAGAACAATTTTATACATCATATATCTTCTCCGTTTGCATTATCCATTTTTCTACCACCAATGAAATTAGGTTCACCATGCTTTCAATGCGCTACTCTGATTTAGTATCCTCGATCAACCCTTTCATCACACTTAATTAATCAAAAGCAGATGAAGTAGGAGAACTAAATGTCCTCGTCATCCTAGATTCCTAAAATACATCAAAGAAAATTTTCACCGATCAGTATAGTTCACTAGACCTCAATATATTTTGCACGTCAACATATCAAATATTTCAGTGATCCTCAAACCATGCTCTGATACCACCTCTGTCATGCCCCCTCAAATAATATCGATAATATTAAAATTTTCATCACAAATCCATCCAAGATCCAAACACACATTTGAGGACACTGAAAAACATTCTATCAAATTCACATTTGTAAAACCTATGCAGTTTATAATCATATATCACATCACTCGATAATTCACATTTATGGCAACCCAAGCCAACTTGACAAACATGAACAACATTTATAAATCCACAAGCTAAATAAATTATACAATCAGAACTCCAACTATTCACCACAAGTTCATATCATAAAAAATTAGACTTAACATTCTGAAATTCCAAATAAGAGAGATCGTCTAACACTTTTACAAGATATATCCATTTTGATTCATCAACAACATTTCATTAGATACAAAATATGCTTATACAACAATAACATAATAACCAACAAGACTTGCCCATAATTCTGAATAGCTCTCCACTGTCTCAGCCCAATTCAAACATCTCAAAGAGTGACAAGCTGACCTGAAAGATTTTATATAACGGAGTGAGCTAAAAACAGCTCAGCAAGTGACAATGCATATTCAGAACAAAAGGAATGATTTCAAACAAGGTATCATAATGCAAGGCAGAACACAAGAATTTTCAAGATACTATATCATTAGATACAAAATCATATGTGTCATGTCATTCAAAATCTATTTGGTTCATAACAAATGGAGCATAGAGTAATTGGAGCATATCAATAGCGTATGAAATGTTCCGGAGCATATCAACTACATATGGAACATTTCGAAGCATAACAATAGCAAATGAAACATTTTAGAGCATATCAAAAGCGTATGAAATGTTTCGGAGCATATCAATAATAAATGAAACATTTCGGAACATATCAATGGCGTATGGACCATTTCGGAGCATTTCAAAGAACGAATACGAAACAAAACCTCAAACGTCGAATCGAAGTTGCATTCATTTCATTCTTATCCAAAGCATGTATAGAAACACATAACCAAAGATCTAGATATCATATCAAACATAAAGAAGGTGAAGTGAGACCATAACATAATATGGTACATCCATTTCTGAATGACCACCAAACATAAGTCTCCCAAGTTTGGGAGGTCTCCCACGTCTGGGAGCTCCATCCACCCACGTCTGAGTGAAGTCACAAGGGCCGGCAGAGCATCACAGGCTCTATGCATAACTCCCTTCACTATTTCTAGCAAAGGTTCACAATATCCCACAAACACTAGAGTACAAAAGAACAATATGAACAATAAATAGCACATATCGGAAGCACAAGTTGAATAACAAAACGTACATGTGCCTTTACGAGTCAATACGAAGTAAGCAATAATCTTTCACAATTGTATTCAGATTTGAAAGGAAATGAAAGCAAGAGCATTCAAGGATTCCAAGCAATCACATATAACTCAATTCAAATAAGAAGGTTAGATAAATTCAATGTCCAAAGGAATGAAACTGGAATAGGCACATATCGAAAGCAAATGTGGAATAATTGGATAAACATATGCCTATATTAGTCAATACGATATAGCATAAACATTACACAATAGTTTTCAAGAATGCAAATAACTTTTAAGGACAAGAGCATACAAGAATTCAAAAGAGTAATATAAAGCTCAATTGAATAAGAAAGCTAAAGGATATCAATTTCCAAAGGAATGAAACCAGAATATGCGAAATCGACCAAAGCTCGATTTCTGGTAGAATTCAAGAGGCACATTGAACAAATGATTCAAACTATCAATTGTGCTCCAATATACTCAAGAAAGCTATTGTAGAAAGATATTTTAATCTAGTTTCTGATGAAATAAGTTTCATATGAATTAAACTGTCTAACAGAGAGAGTTACTAATAATTTGGTAAACAAGGGTCGTAGAACAAAATCTCTGTTTGGCAAAATTCATAAGGTCAGATTCAACAGATAACTGGGTAGGTGTTTGGATTCCAAATCTTTCAATCCATATATCAAAAGAAAGATCTACGAGTCTAGTTTCCAATGAAATCAGGTTTGAACAAATCGGAGTTTCCAACAGACTTATAGGCAACTCGGTATCAAAAGGTCAGAATCTCAGAAGTTGCACAGATTTGAATCGTTACGTCTAACCATGAGATATATCAAATGCAAGGCTAGAACAATTCAAAGTTCCTCATATTCAAAGCAAATGTAGAGATAAAATTGCAGTAAGGAAAGATCAGGACACTTGTAATAGGAAAGATTAGAAAGCTTGCAATAGAAAGGATCAGAACACATGCAATAGAAAGGATCGAAACACTTGCACTAGGAAGGTCATAATACTTGCAATAAGAAAAATTAGAGCAATTATAGGAGAAACGATCGGGAAACTTGCCTTTTGAAGGTTTTGATCTAAAGATTCGAAGAAGGTGTCTGCCCAAATCCTTCTACTTTTCCTCCGTGTCCTCTCCTTGTTTCGTGTTCTACATATGTCTTCTCTTTTTCCTCCATAACTGCAGCTCATGCAGAACATAGAGGCATAGTCACCTGCTCTCTCTTACTCTCATTCCTTTGTTTTCTTTTTTTTCAAACGCAGCTATCGCAACCATCGCCACTGCCACTACCACAATCGTAGCCCTGACCGCCCCTTTCGTCACAACCGCAGCCCCTTCCACTGTACTACTTCCTTCCTCCTTTCTCTCGTTCCTACTTTTTTCTTTCCCAAACACAACTGCCGCAGACGCAGCCGCCACCACCGCAACCGCAACCTCTTCTTCTTTCCCTTTCCTTTCTTTCTCTTTCCCAAAAGCAGCTGCTGCAGCCACCACCGCTGCCGCAGCTACCGCAACCAACGTTGCAGCTGCAGCTGCAGTCGCAGCCATGGCCGCAGCCTCCACAACCGCAGCCTCTTCTTCCTCCCCTGGTCTGTTTCCTCTCCTTCTCTTCCAACTGCAGCTGCCACTACCGCAGTTGCCTCCCCTTCTCCTCTTCCTCTCTTCTTCCCTTTTCCTTTCTCTTCTTCTTCCTTTCCTTCTCTTCTTTCCCAGCTGCACTGCTGCAGTCGCAGCCTCAGCCACGGCCGCAGCCTCTTCTTCCTCCCCTGCTCATCTTCCACTCCTTCTTCTCTTCCAGCTGTAGCTGCCATCGCCGCAGCCACAGCCCCTTCTTCCCCTTCTCTTCTTCCTCTCCTTCCCTTCTTCCTTCCTCTTCCTCTTTCCCTGCCACAGCTGCAACTGCCACAGCCGCAGCCACAGCTGCTTCTTTCCCTTCTCCTCTTCCTTCTCCTTCCTTTCTTCTTCTTCTCTTCTTCCTCACCTTCTCTTCCAGCTGCAGTTGCCACCGCCGCAGCCGCAGCTCCTCCTTTCCCTTCTCTTCTTCTTCTCCTTTCTTCTTCCCTCCTCCTCCCCGGCGTCACACACACCCTCTCCTCTGTTTCCTCTGCAGGAAACAGAGGTATCACAACCTCTTCTCCTGCTTCCTCTTCTTCTTCTCTTCCTCTTCTTCTTCTTCTCCTCTTCGAACGCCCCACACCTCTCCTCTGTTTCCACCTGCAGGAAACAGAGGTGCTGCAGCCCTAGCTGCTGCCACCTCTCGCTCCTCTCCCTCTTCCCTCTCTTTTCCCTCTTCTTCTTCTTCTTCCTTCTCCTTCCTTTCTTCTTCTTCTCTTCTTTCTCACCTTCTCTTCTTCTCCTTCTCTTCCAGCTGCAGCTGCCACCGCCGCAGCCGCAGTTCCTCCTTTACCTTCTCTTCTTCTCCTCTTCTTCTTCCCTCCTCCTCTCCGGCTTCACAAACACCCTCTCCTCTGTTTCCTCTGCAGGAAATAGAGGTATTACAACCTCTTCTTCTTCTCTTCCTCTTTTTCTTCTTCTCCTCTTCGAATGCCCCACACCTCTCCTCTGTTTCCACCTGCAGGAAACAGAGGTGCTGCAGCCCTAGCTGCTGCCACCTCTCGCTCCTCTCCCTCTTCCCTCTCTTCTCCCTCTTCTTCTCCTCTCCTCTTTTCCTCCCCAACGCCACACACCTCCTCGCTGCAGCCTTGCCGCAGTATCCTCCTCTCTTCTTATTCTTCTTCTTCTTCCTCTCTTCTTCTCCCCACGCCCCATCTCTCAATAGAGAGAGCGTGGGAGGCGGTGGGATAAAACCGAAATTTTTGGTTTTCTTTATTTTTTTCTTTTTGCAACTTAACAGTTTAGTCCTTGAAATTTCTATATTTACTTATAGGTCCTCCAATTTACATATAAATCCTTATTAATAAATTTTTAAAAGTGAGGGATATTACATTGTCTCCTAAGCCCGTCAAAAGGAGTGAAACTGTAAAAGGGTGGTTGGCCTTCGCCTATTGAAGGAAGGCCTTTAGTGAACGTCGGTGACCTCGTCGGTGGAGGAAGCCAAAAGTGGATGTAGATCAAATTGACCGAACCACTCTAAAATCGTGGTGCTCTCTGGTTTGCATTTACTTTGAGCATATTATCTTTACTGCAAACCTCCTCAATAGCTTACTGCCTTCTACAAATTTATGATCGTGTTTCAAAGTTCAGTATTTTCCGAATCGATGTTTAGACGTAAATCAGTTTTATCGTACGAACATCATATTTCAGTTTGCGCTTACATTCTTATTTCCATCATAACTGCAAACTACCCTTATATATTCACTTTAACTGCATTTTGCTTGATCACAAGTTAAAGTGATTTACGAATCGACTTTTCTATCGAAATCGCTCGTATCGTACGAACACAGTTTTAATCGTCGAAAGTTTTTCGCTGCACTAATTAACCCCCCCCCCCCCCCCCCCCCCGCCTTCTTAGTGCTTTTGATCCTAACAAAGAGGACGCGGAGGCGGGTACTCTTGAAGAATATGTCACAGTGCTGCCATTCAAGTTGCCATAAAGGGAGCGGTGCGCAGCAGAGATTATGCTGGTAGGGGTAGAGGCCCAGGATCCAAACAATGGTGCACCAATTTCAGCAAAGTTAGTGGACTTCGGGAGCTACTAGGTGATGGACTATCCTAGACCGGTGCTTCGTCTAGGTGTGACCCAAGAGCGGGTGGATGAAGGTCGATTGCCAAAAGGAGCGAACACAATCGAAGGTGAAAGAGGCCCTGCGATGTATTAATAGAGGACATATATAGAGGAATCACAATCTAATTTCATCCCACAAGGATCAAAATACAATAGAGATGTCACTAGGAGACGACATGGTGCAGCAGATCATGGTGGAATAGTTCGAGGCGATGCGATACACACGAATCTAGTCCCGTGAGGGACTATATCATATAGAGATATAATCAAGTTCTACTAGGAGCTCCACTTTAGTGAACAACACGATGACAAGATGGGCTATGGATTCAAGAAGTGAAAGCCACGGTCCTGTAGAGGCAGATCTTCCGTACGTGCATCGAATTTTACATCAGATGAAAGCCTTGGTCATCAGCATATGGGGGCTATGTACCACCAAGAGAAAAGTTCGAATGCAAGTACTAGCGAGTCCTAAGAGAGGGACTTGATCATGCAAAGGTATGATCAGAGCAGCTGGAGAGTTGGACTGCTCGAGAGCCCATATTCGCTTAAGGGAGCCTGACAAGTCAAAGGACAAGGTCGAGTAAGCGAACGTTGCTACCAAGGAAGCTAAGGAGAACAGAATCAGTGCAAACCCTGCAACATGATGGTAGAGGCCATACATGGGAGTTGTAATTTATCTTTCCATCGACCAAAGGGGAACTACTTGGAGAACACAAAGGTGTCGAAGCAAGGGGTCAAAAGGGGCGAGGAAGTGACGATGAGTCCAAAGGGACTTAGCTACCCAAAATCAAGCATTGGTTAAAAAGGAGGTGGACTCGGAGGAGTGCCACAATGCTACAGAGGCAGATCTACCAACCATGAAGAAAGGGATGTAGATGTGAGGCGACAGATAGTAGAGCCACGGGCATGGCAGCACCATGGTACTGTAGAGGCGGGACTTCCATGAAGTCATCGATCCCTTGCTCTCATGGAGGGAGAGCGCTTGGTCACGAAAGGGACTGAGGAGGTGGAGTATGCAGAGGCAAACTCCAAGTACCAAGACAAGGCTGAAGGGCAGAGGCCAAGGAACTTTGTAAGACCAGTGTCAACGAGCTTCTCATCAAGATAGCCAAAAGTGAAGGACTTCGGGTCGTACAAGAGTGCACAACTAAGGAATGAAGCTGGCAGTATGCGATGCTGTACCTTTGCTACTCTATGGAGTAGGCGGCAGGGTTGATGGAGAAGACGGTACAATCCCAGAGGTGACCAAAACTATTAAAGACTTACTCTAAGTTAGGGTGAAAACTTCCTGCATTCTAGAAGTTTGATGGTATTGAGAATGTGAATCATAGTAGCTAACTTAACGTAAGGAGTGCAAACACTTCAAGTGCTAGAAGTGTGAGCAAAGAGTAGGCGAAGGCTAATAACCAGTTCGATGCATAGAGTATAACCCTCGAGGAGGCGGGCGAAATCAAGTAACCTTTACCTTCTCAACTCTTAAGAGAATAGGTAAAACCGAATACCCCAATTCTTTTATCTATCCAGCAGATGAGCTCTGCACATATTCAAAGACCCTTTGAAGAAATAAAATGGAAGACAATAGTTCTCAAATCCTCACAAATGGTGATCAGTGATACTGAGAGCAGATTATCGGCTTCATTTCCCAACATAATGCTAATTGAAAGCGAAAGTGATGCGAATCTACTTGGAAGTAATAACTAGGTGAAAGAAGAGTCGATGGGCAAATTTTATAGAGGAAGGACCCAAAAACTTTAAAAGTTTGCGAGGCGATGCTCGTTAAAAGTCCAACAAGCATCTACCCAATTCAAGCAGCATGAGGCATTTGAGAGACTGAAGCATATTAAGGATGGTCTTTTCCTTTATATGAAGGATCTACAGGAACTAATAGGGATCAACATAACTCAACCAACCCCACATAAGAGTCAAAAGTCATTGACGAGTTAAAACAGTATGGCAGATCAAAAGTTTGACTACTCAAAATTTTACTAAATATAACTCATTGATTATCAATTAGATTGTTATTTTTTGTAACCCATCAATTATCATATTCTATGACATTTTTTGAGTTGATGCTGACCGTTCGAGTTGTTGCAAACAAATCTAAAATATCATCTTTCGAGTTTGTAACTTGACATATTAAATCTTAAAAATGTTAAATCGATCTAACAAATATAAAAAAATATTTTTTACCTCGTTCTCTTTAATCTTTATATCGTTCCATTTGATTTTTTAATTTATTATTAATGGTAAGATTGCTCTTCTAATGCGAACTTTGATATAATCATAAAATTATTCCTTTGCGACATGAGAGATCAAAGTTTGAGTCATAATTTTTTTATAAAAATATTAAAGGTAAGGCTATATATATTAACTTCATATTGGCGATATTTAGTAGGAGAAGAAGAATAGTAAGAATGGGAACAAAAAAAGATTATGTGAAAAAAGCTAAAAGAATTTATTAAAATTAAGTGATAAATTGAAGGTATTTATATCTATTGGTTAAGGGGTTTATTAGGAATATTATAGGGTTGTAAAGGAGATTATTATTATTTTTTATTATTTATAATCTAATGTTGAGAACTTTGAATATTCTTAAGTTATCCTTTTGTCAACTGGATGTTTGATGCAATACTTATATATGTCTATGTCTTTTGGTTTATTCATGTTTTACATAGCATATAGAGGGACGGTCGAAGGCTTAAAAGCCCCATTTTAGTTGGGTTTGGTGGCCTTCTTAGGCTTGTAAATAAATGTTGTATCATGTGGACACTTGTGAGAGATATTCGGTCTGTAGTGGATCATTTTGGCCCTTTGTTATGCAATCGTTCAGAGCTTGTAAAGTCTGTTTGTAATTTGCATTGTCTATAAAGTGTTTTCGGAAATGTTTACTTGTGGATCCCGAGTGAGGTATTTTCTCTAACCCGTTTTCTCTTTTGTAGGTCCTAAGGGACCATGGGAGGTTTCGGGGAGGCTGACCTTTGCGGACGAACACGCAAGGGTGCCGCATGACTTAGGCAAAACTAGCTAAGTCCATGACAGTTCGTCAGAAGTTCTGTCGGAATTGACCGAGAAGTCTAGGAGCTTGCCAAAGAAGCTCATTGGATCTTGCTAAGAATATCGTTATAAAGTCCAGAAGCTTAGCAGGAGTCCGCTGGAACATTGCTGAGAGATCGTTGGAAGTTCGCTGGAAGAATCGCCGGAAGCTCGCCAAAAGAAACTAGACTTATGGACTTGTTTAGCTTAGTAAATATCTTAGAATTCGTAGTTAGTACATAATTGGGATTGAAATTGGGCCAATCCAATTAGGGGCCAGTTGGGACCATGCATGAATTATGTTGGGCCCAATGAAAAGGCCCAAATAGTGACCCAAGAGGTGACATCATCATGGCACAGTCTTCGAGACTATGTCAAGCGGTGGTACTACCTAAACACAGTGTCTGAGAGGCTACAAGCGGTGGTACGCCTAGTGGTAGGGTGCCAGGCGGTGGCACCACCCTTGTCAAGCGGTGGTACCGCCCAACACAAGCGATGGTACCGCCCATATCCAGGAAACCTAGGATGGGATATTTTTAGGCTCCAAGTTTGAATAAATTTGATGCCTATAAATATCCCTCACATCCCTAGTTAAGATACATAAGTATTGAGAGTAAAAAAGGAAAGAAATGCTGCTGTAATCTTGTGTGAACTCCTCTCCTTCTTCTAAGTATTAGAATAGTTTTAGAGAGGAGTAAGTGAGGGTGTAAGGGTTATCTCCTAAACCTGGTAAAAAGAGAATCGAGTTGTAAAAGGTGGTTGGTTTTCGCCTATTAAAGGAAGACCGATAGTGGATACCGGTGGCCTCGACGGAAGAGGAATCGATGGAGTGGATGTAAGTCATGACGACCGACCCACTATAAAATCTGGTTTGCATTTTGTCTTGAGTAATTTATTTTAATTGCAAACCACTTTACTTGCTTACTGCTTTCAATATATTTACGAACGTGTTCAAGTTAATATATTTATAAAATGGTTTTAGTCGGAATCGGTTTTAATCAAAATGAAACGATTTGAATCTGTGATTTTACCGCTGCACTAATTCAACCCCTCCCCTCTTAATGCCGACTCGTCCCTAACAAAGAGAATATTTATGAATTATGATTTTTCTCTTAATTTCTTAAAATTCATGACTTAAAATTTCCTTTGAAATCGCCTATTATTTGATCTCCTAAGATTTTTTTTACTATTTATAAAAGAAGAGATTTGTCAAAATAAATGATGACTTGATCCTTGATGATCTTTAATATTAATATCTTTCATGTCATGATTTTCATATGTACAATTCTTTTGTATTTATGGTTGTATATCTTATGTCATGTTTGAAAATTGATATAAAGGAAAAATATTTATAATATTGTATTATTCCCTTCCTTTTGATAATAAAAAAGGGGGAGAAAGTCTTGCTTGCACACCATAAAGAAAAGAAAACTTGCTAGCTTACATATTAAAGATTGCTAGCTTATATATTTTAAAGAGGAGAAAAATTTGCTAGCTTGCATATCTTAAATGAGAAGCAAAGTTTGTTAGCTTGCACATCTCAAAAGAGAAGCAAGAATTGCTAGCTTGCACATCTCAAGAGAAGCAAAATTGCTAGCTTACACATCTCCAAAATTGCTAAACTTGCACATCTTTAAAATATTACTAAGCTTGCATATTTCAATAACTTGTTAGATGTACTTTTCTCCTTTTTGTTGATGATAAAGGGGGAGAAGTAACGATGATTTGAAACATTTCATATTTTGATATCATGCATTCCCAAGTAAAGATGATTTCAAAATTAATCGTTTTGGTATTATGCCCAAAGTGATGATGATTTGTAATGTTTTGGAATTGTGCATGTTATACCTTGATGACTTGAAACTATGTTTAAATGATGATGCATAATGTATGAAATTTTGATATAATATGTTACATATGATCAAAATTCTTTCACTTGAATTCAAAGGTTATTATTTCTTTTGAATTTAAGTTTGCTTTATTTTGATATGGCATATAGATAGGGGGAGTTAAGATTAACTCCGTCATCAATTGATTGTCTTCATCAAAAGGGGGAGATTGTTGAATCTTGGATTTTAATGATAAAATCAATTGATGAATTTACGATCTAATCCTTGTTTTGAGAAAAATAACGTAAGACTATCTTCGATCATGTAAAGGTAAATTAATTGAAGAAGGAATAATCAAAAGTTAGGCTAGAGTAAAACATGTTAGAAGATTGGATGTCGGAACGGAGGATTGATCAACGTGCCGACAGAAGGACTTCGTGCCATGAGTTCGAGCATCGGGTTGAAGGATCAGACATTACACCAAGGAAATCGAAAATTGTAGAAGGTCAACATGCCGATTGTATGAGTTCGGACATCGAGCCAAAGGATCAAACATTGTGCCAAGGAAATAAAAAATTACGGAATGTCAACATGCCGATGGAGCAATACGCTGAAGGAGATGATGATGCGTTGAAGGATCGGATGAAGCATCAGTTGAACTAATGACATACCAGATAAAAGATTTATGGTTTGTAATCATTTGTCTAGATCGAAGTAGTCTAGGGGGCTAACTGAGTTAGCTTTTGGTGTAATTATATTAACTTAATTAAGGGCCAATTAAGCCTAAATTGGGACTGATTTGAGCTAATTGGGAGACCCATTTAATGACCCAAAAGTTGGGTCAGGCGGTGGCATCGCCAAACTAGCGGTGGAATTGTCTATGAGTTGGAAAAGTCAAGAATACACTTTTTCAGTCTATCAGACAATGTTATTGCCAGATTGGGCGGTGGTACCATCAAATGTCAATGTGTCAGGCGATAGTATTACCAAGACTAGATGATGGTACCACCCAATGTTAGTGTATCAAGCGGTGGTATCACTAGACTGGGCGGTGGTACTACTTAGTGTTAGACTGACAAGCTATGGTACCCACCCAACATTAGTGGTGGTACCACCAGTACCATGAAAACCTAGGATGAGACTGTTTTGGCTTTAAATTTGAATTCATTTGAGGTCTATAAATATCTCACTCATCCCTGCTCAGTTTACATATAATTGAGAACAAAAACTTAAGAAAATGCTATTGTAATCCTTTAAGAGTTCCTCTTTTCTTATTCTAAGTTTAGATTTCTATTTAAGAAAGGGGTGAGTGGCTCGACAGAAGAGAAATTAGGAGTGGATGTATGTCGCAATGACCAAACCACTATAAACTAGATTTGCATTTCTGTTTTACTTTTCATTCTCATATTGCAAACTGATTTAATGGTCTACTACTCTTATTTGTACTCTAAATTTAAACATGACTTCATCGAATGAAAGTTTACAAACCATTGAAGTTTTATGAAAGCACTAATTCACCTTCGCCCTCTTAGTGCTAAAATGGTCTTAACACAAAAAACACATTGCCCCTCTATCAAGTCTCCCCTTTTGTTAGGACTCTAACTAGGAGAGTTCTAATTGAATTTTATTGAAAGGGGCATTCATGTAAAACCTACCTAGCCGACCCCTATTAAAAAGGTGAAGAGATCGATTAGGGTTTAGGTTAGTTCGGAGGTTACTTATTAGTGTAGGAGTCTTATTAGGAGTTGGTTACAAGTAGGAGTCTTGAGTAAGAGTCCTATTAGGAGATGGGGTTTAGAAGCCTTATAAATAGTCATGTATTCATTATCTTTTCATAAGGAATAGATGAATCTTTTTAGTAGCCTTTGAGCAGCAAGGAGGAGGGAACCCCTATAGAGTTCCAAGGAGGCTGATCTCCTAAAGAGATCAACCCCAAGCTTAGAATCCGCTAGGGTTCTATCACTTGGTATCAGAGCAGCATTCACTACCTTTCCACAGCCATCCATCAGCCCTCTATAGCCACCTAAAGAAATTTCCACAATTGCTTAAAAGATCATAATTGAATTCCGCCGTTATCTCCACCACCACGGATCATCCTTTGATCTCCTCATGAATTGCAACAGGTTCTGGTTTCATACCTTACTATTGCTGTAATTTAGTTATCCTTATTCAAAAATCCAACCATCTGTCAGCCCTTCACAACCGCCCAAAGCAATTCCTATAATTGCTTAAAAGATCATCGTTGAATTCCCCCATCATCTCCACCATCGCGGATCATCCTTTGATCTCCCTGTGAATTACAACAGGTTTTGGTTTTCTACCTTACTACTTCTGCATTTTAGTTATCCTTATTCAAAAATCTAAAAAAATCATTCCTATATTGCTGCATAAACTTTTCGTCGTAAAGTTTTTATCTCTACGATAAAAGATGCACTACAGAATTCCAACCGCATAGCACAGTTTGTTTGATCTTGCTACTACATTTTTTCTGTCCAAATCTCTACAGAATTTTTATGACAACTTTGACACTCCCTAACATTAGATTTTCCTTTGATTTTGTTAAAAAATTCTTTATATAAACCACTAACAGTTTATGTCCAAACTGCTACACTTTAGATGTAAAAATCTACTGTAATACTTTTTTGTGATCCTCAATTTTTCTAAACTTTCCACCACCCTATGCCTTTAACCCATCAATAAAAAAGAGACAGAGACATCTATGATCTATAAGCACATGCTATGGCTTCTCAAGATCTAATTGATGCCAAATTTGAAGCATGAGAATCTCAGATTGAATCGCGGCTTGAATCACGCTTGGAGGACAAATTGCGTGCATTGTTTGTAGAATTCAGAATTGGACAATCGTCGAGTCCAACCAAATTTTAGCAAGGAGAGAGTTCAGAGAGGCCTCTAAAGAAGGAGGGATGGCCTTCGGACATGCTTCAGCCGTGCACGAGGGTGGACTTCCCGCGATGGGAAGAAGGAGACCCGATGGGGTAGATTTCGCATGTCGAACGTTATTTTCACTACTACCGAACGTCGGATGATACTATGGTGGAAATTGCTTTCATCTACCTTGAAGGCGATGCTATTCAATGGTATAATTGGCTGGAATACAATTATGAGGCTCCAACATGGAATCAATTTAAGAATGCACTACTGAATCATTTCAGACCTACGGAGTATGAAAATATCAATGGCCAACTCACAAAGATTCGACAAACCTCTACGATTCAAGAGTAGCAAACTAGGTTTAGAAAGCTATCCTACCTTACTCATGATTGGACCGACCATCAATTGTTAGAAACATTCATCGAAGGACTCAAACCAGAAATAAAAGGGGAGGTTAAGGCGCGACAACCCTGTATCGTAATAGTTACGATTCCTTTTGCTCAAATACAAGAAGAATGGCTCAACCAAGATGCTTGGAGGATAAGAACCTCTCCTAGGCCTACAATGTATAAACCTCTTTCTACTCCCAGCTGTCCTTTGCTGCCAAAAAAATTGACAAGAGAAGAACTACGTGACCGATTAGCAAAGGGTCTTTGTTGGTATTGCGACGAGCCATGGAACCGCGATCATCGCTACAAAAGGGGCCACCTCCTACTAACTGAACCTCTTGAAGACATGGAGGAGGAGGTCCAAGAGCATGAGGAAGAGGGTACGGATGAAGAACAATTGTCGGTCGATATTACGATGCATGCCGTTGCCGGTTACGCGAACCCGCAAACGATAAAAGTGGGAGGACTTCTGAAGCAACAACTTATCACTGTTCTTATTGACACCGGGAGTGCTAATAATTTTATAAATAGCAAGGTTGCTGTCCGAATGGCCTTACCTATTGAGAACTGCATCAGGTTTGATGTTAAGGTCATCGATAGACGAATTTTGAAGTGTGATCATAGGTACTCGTGAGTGAAACTGTTGCTGCAAGATCAAGAGATAATTGCATATTTCTTCCTCCTCCCTCTTGATGATTATGAGGCCATGCTCAGCATTGAATGGCTAACAACATTAGGTGATATTTTATGAAACTAATTATAAAATTTTACAATAAGGGGAAATAGGTGATACTGCACGGGAAACATGGGGGCGATGTAACGATGGTTTGCACACAAAGAATAGAAAAGATTTTGCACAAAGCATGCAGCGGCTTTTTGCTACAACTTAAGCAGCAAACTAAGGGAGAGCCAACAGAATTTGAAGATCCAAACCTACTTCTTTTGCTTGCTGAATTTTCATATATATTTGACGAACCGTGCAACCTATCTCCTACCCGTCGGCATGATCATTATATACCAATTCTTCAGGGCAAATCTCCAGTAAATACTCAGCTATATCAATATCCATATTTCCAAAAGAATGAAATAGAAAGGATGGTAAAAGAGATACTCGAAATAGGAGTTATTCGGTTAAGTTGCAGCCCCTACTCTTCATCGGCGCTCCTCGTATGAAAGAAGGATGGAACATGGTGAATGTGTGTTGATTACCAAGTTCTCAATGACATAACCGTCAAGGACAAATACCCTATTCTAGTAGTAGATGAATTGCTTGATAAATTAAAGGGAGCATGAGTCTTCACAAAGTTGGACCTTCGATCCGGGTATCATCAAATACGAGTGTGCGAAGAAGACATCCCGAAAATCGCCTTTCAAACACACAACGACCACTACGAATTTTTGGTAATGCCCTTTGGTCTCATCAATGCTCCCTCCACCTTCCAAAGCCTTATGAATGATATTTTCTGAAATTATCTTTGTAAGTTTGTGTTGGTTTTCTTTGACGATATCCTTATTTATAGCCCTTCTCTTGAAAGTTATTTTCAACACTTACGACTTGTTCTAACGATTTTATGAGAATATATTTTTTTTGTCGAAAAATCGAAGTACGACTTTCTTCAATAGAAGGTGGAATATCTTGGGCATATCATATCAGAGGAAGTTATGGTGGTGGACCCCTCTAAAATTAAAACAATGTAGAACTGGCCAACCCCGAGGAACATAAAATCGCTACGCAGCTTTCTCGGTTTAACAGGTTACTACTGCAAGTTCGTGAAAAACTATGAAAAGATTAGTGTACCCCTTACTTTCTTACTAAAAAAAGATGCTTTTCAATAGTCAGACAAAGCCACCACTACATTCGACGAACTTAAAGCCGTAATGATGACAACACCCATACTAGCACTACCCGACTTCGGTAAGACTTTTGTTATTGAAGTCAATGCCTTCGGAGTCGAAATTGGTCTTGTACTAATGCAAGATGGTCACCCCATCGCTTATACCAGTAAGGCATTATCTTCTTCCCATCTCAAGATGACTATTTACGATAAGGAAATGCTTGCGATTATACATACGGTGACCAAATGGAGACTGTACTTGATCGGGCGACACTTTCAAATCAAGACCGACTATAAAAGCCTAAAATATTTCTTGGAGCAGAAGATATCTTCCCCCAAGCTGCAAAAATGGGTAACAAAGCTTCTTAAATATGATTGTGAAGTAACTTATAAAAAAGGGAAAGAGAATGTCATTGTAGATGTGCTTTTAGAGCTACCCGAGCAACCTAAATTTTTGGCTATTTCACTTCCAACCAGCAACTTCCTTGAGGATATTAAGAGGAAATGGCAGGAAGATTCAGAGACCAATAAGATCATAAAAAAATTAGGGGAAGCACCAAGCTCTGTAGCTCATTACAGTTGGGACTTAAAAGAATTACGCTATAAGGGACGCATTATGCTTGTGTCAAATTCCACTTGCATAAAGACCATCCATCAAAAGATGCATTCCACACCTGCGGTCAGGCACTCCGGGTTCCTTAGAACCTATAAGAGAATTAAGCAAAATTTTTATTGGGTAGGGATGAAAAATATTATTACTAAATTTGTGGTACAATATGATGTATGCCAATGACATAAAGGCGAGATAGTGGTAAGCCCCGGAAAGCTGCAACTATTGAATCTCAGATTTTGATGATGAAGTCAATTGTCATTTATTGATCTAATCTATATATTGAGAAAAGTGTATAGGATTAACTACGATGGTAGTAAGATATGCAGCAGGTGTTATGCCGGAGTCAAGATCAAGATCACGTTGGGAGTTCGAGAGTTCATTGGAAGTCCAAACGTTCGTCGGAAGTTCTGCGGGAACTAACCGAGAAGTCCAAGAGCTTACCATAGAAGCTTGTTGAAACTCGCCAAGAAGATCGTCACAAAGTCCAGAAGCTTGCCGGGAGTCCGTCGGAGTATTACCGAGAGTTCGTTGGATGTCGCCGGAAGTATGCCGGAAGCTCGCCGGAAGAAGCGATTGACGCACTGAAACACGAATTACAGTAATAATATCTTAATTGTCATAGTTAGAGTGTAGATTAAGTTATGATTGGGAGATAATCCCACTAACTTAATTACATGCCAATTGGGCCCTTAACAGACCTTAATTGGGCCGAATGGAGCAACCCATTCGGCCCTTGAATTCTTGGCCGGCAGTGGCACCGCCTGGGAGGCTCGGTCTCCCAAGAATTCTAGGTGGTGCTATCGCCCCTGTCAGGCGGTGGTACCTCCCAAACTAAGCGGTTATACCACCCAATGTCAGATGATAGGCAATAGTACTGCCCAATAATGGCGGTGGTACCGCCAAGACCTCGGAAATCCGGGATTGGACAGTTTTAGGCTCCATCTTTGAACTCATTGGGGCCTATAAAAACCCCACCCTTTCCTACATGAAAGGAAACGAAATCTTCAAATACTCTTGTGTCTTTGAGGCCTTAAAGTGTTGTAAAAGCTAGAGTTCTTCTCCTTCTTTCTAAGTGTTGAGATCATTCAAGAGAGGAGTGAAACTTGTAAGGGTTGTCTCCTAAGCCTGGCAAAAGGAGAAAAGCTATAAAAGGGAGGTTAGCCTTCGCCTATTGAAGGAAGGCCTCTAGTGGATGCCGGTGACCTCGTCGGAGGGAGAAGCTGAAAGTGGATGTAGGTTACGTTTGACCAAACCACTCTAAAAATCGGTTTACATTTACTTTGAGCAACTTTCTTTTATAGCAAACTCTCTCTCCTCCTTACTATGTTTTAACTACGTCTACATACGCTTTGACATAAACATATTCCGAGATTGACTTTAATCATACGAAGACTTTACGAAATCGACGTTGTTCATTTGTGCAACTTACATTGCTACAAATCACCTTAGCCTTCTCTTGCATTTTTACTTAAGGTTTCAAGTTCAAATTTCTTCCGAAACGAATTGAGTTGAAATCATTTTCGTTGAATCAACTTTAATCGAAATAAGGTTTTTGAATTAGCAAAAGTTTTCCATTGTACTAATTCACCCCCCACTCTTAGTGCGCTATTGATCCTAATAATTGGTATCAGAGCAAGGTTCACTCTTAGTTAGTTTTAAACCTAAGAGAGATGGCATTTGCCGGGAACCAAAAGGGTCATTCAATTACACGTCTGCCCATGTTCAATAGGACAGATTATACATATTGGAAGACAAGAATGAGGATCTTCCTGATTTCAATGGATTTTGAGCTTTGGAATATTGTAGAAAATGGATTTCAAAAGTCTTCTCTTCCAATGAACAATTGGAATGAGTTGGAGAACGAAGACTTTTGCTTTAAACTCAAAGGCTATAAATGCCTTGTTTTGTGCATTAGATAAAAACGAATTTAATCGAGTGTCGATTTGTGAAATGATTTTTGATATTTGGCACACACTCGAAGTGATTCATGAAGGCACTAGTAGAGTGAAATAGTAAAAAATCAACCTTTTAGTACATTCTTATGAATTATTTTGAATGAAACCGAGTGAGACCATTGGAGACATGTACACGATGTTGTCAATGGTCTAAAAGGACTTGGTAAAGGTTTTTTGGATTTTGAGCTCATTAATAAAGTTTTAAGATCCCTTCCAAAGAGTTGGAACCCTAAAGTCACAGCCATTCAAGAGGCCAAAGATTTAAATAACTTTCCTCTTGAAGAATTAATTGGGTCACTAATGACCTATGAAATAACATACAAAGCTCATGAAGAGCTTGAGGACACCCTTCCAAAGAACAGGAAGGATATGACACTAAGAACACAAGAAGACCACTCAAGAGAAAACTCAAGTGATGAGGACTTTGATGATGACTTGTCACTTTTAACAAGGAAATTCAAAAAATTTATTAAAAGAAATAAATTTAAAAATGATACTAATAATAAACTTGAACCTAAGAAAGATCAAGTAATTTGCTACGAATGCAAGAAACCGGGACACTACAAGAATGAATGTCCCCAAGCCAAGAAGAGGACACCAAAGAAGAAGGCACTCAAAGCAACATGGGACGACTCAAGCGCATCCGAAGAAGAGGAGCCAACTAACACTGAGCAAGTTGCTCAAGTTCAATTGATGCAAATTTATCATTTAATGAATTATTAAATACTTTTTATGATTTATTTGATGAATGCAAAATAATTAGTAAAAAATATAAATGGTTAAAAAAGGAGCATGATTCTCTTGTTAGTAATTTTGATAAATTAAAAATTGAGCATAATGATAGTTTAGCTCTATATACAAAATGTTATAATTTAGAAATACTTCAAAAGGAAAGCTTGCTGCTCAAGGATACTTTGAAGAAATTTGAGGTTGGTAGCAAGTCCTTGAACATGATCCTTACCAATAAGGGTCACATTCATAAAAGAAGTGGAATCAGATTTGTGAGTAGCTCTCTCCAAAATCTAACCACCTTCATTAAAGGCCCTATCTTGCATATTTCACCCCAAAACAAATGCAACTTTTGTTACAAATATGGACATAAAGCTTATCATTGTCCATTTAAAAAGTGTAGTCCAAACGAATTGATTTGAGTTCCTAAAGGAACCGTAAAGAATTCGATGCAACATGATAAGCAATTTAGATTGATTTTTGAGGCACCCAAGGTCAAATGGGTACCTAAAAATCATCATCTTTTGTAGAAACGTATACCATCATAAGCTAGGAGCAAGAGATGGTACCTTGATAGTGGATGCTCAAGGCATATGACCGAAGATCCATCTTAATTCTCTAAGCTCACTAGCATAGACGAAGGATATGTCACCTTCGGAGACAATAACAAGGGTAAAATCATTGGCAAAGGAACCATAGGTAACAAATCAAACTTCTTTATTGAAGATATTTTATTAGTTGATAGTTTAAAACATAACCTCTTGAGCATTAGTCAATTGTGTGATAAATGACATATTGTTAAATTTAAATCTAATGCTTGCATTATTGAAAAACTACACAAAAACACATCTATGATTGCATTAAAACAAAATAACGTATACACCATTGACATTAATAATCTTTGCAATAAAATATATTTTTGGATTTTGAATGATGATGCTTGGCTATGGCATAGGAGATTAGGTCATGCTAGCATGAAACTAATCACCCAAATTTTATCTAAAGAACTTGTAAGAGGAATTCCTCATATCAAGTTTGGAAAAGATAATGTGTGTGATGCTTGTCAATTAGGAAAACAAATAAAAGGTAGCTTCAAACCTAAGAACCAAATAAGCACCTCTAGACCTTTGCAATTGATCCACATGGACTTGTTCGAACCAATTTCTACATCAAGCCTAGGAGGTAGCAAATATGCTTTTGTCAGTGTAGTTGATTATAGTAGATACACATGTACTTATTTTTTGACACACAAAAGTGAATGCTTTAGATATTTCACCAAGTTTTGTAAAGTTGTTCAAAATGAAAAGGGTTCTATGATTTCATCAATTCGAAGTGATCACGATAGTGAATTTTAAAATCGTGATTTTCAAGAATTTTGTGAATCTAATGGATACAACCATAACTTCTCTGCTCCAAGAAATCCTCAACAAAATGGAGTAGTAGAAAGAAAGAATATAAATTTACAAGAAATGACAAGAACCATGTTGAATGCTACCTAAATATTTTTGGGCCGAAGCCGTAAACATGGTATGCTATATCATGAATAGAGTTCTAGTAAGACCCTTACTCACCAAAACTCATGAGTTATGGAACAACAAAAAACCCAATGTTTCATATTTTAAAGTTTTTGGGTGTATGTGTTTTATCTTGAATGAAAAAGATGCCTTAGGAAAATTTGATGCTAAATCCGATGAAGAAATTTTTCTTGGCTATTCTTCTATTTCTAAAGCATTTCGTATATTTAATAAAACTTTGATTATAGAAGAATCCATTCATGTTGTTTTCAATGAGGTTTCCGAAATTAAGAAAAATGATTTTGATGATGATGTTAATTTTGATGCTTTGAATTTAAATGAAACCCTTTCTCTATCTAGCAACTTGGATGCATCTACTTTCTAAACATCCTTACCCAAGGATTCGAAGTAGGTAGATGCTCATCCTAAGGAGCTAATCATAGGAGATATCTAACGGGGTTCAAACTTGTTCTTCTCTTAAGAATTTTTGTGCCAACGCCACTTTTCTCTCCCAAATTAAACCTAAATATATTAACGAAGCCATAAAAGATAATTCATGGATTATCGCTATGCAAGATGAGTTAAATCAATTTGAGAGAAATGAGGCGTGGAAGCCTGTTCCTAGGCCAAATGACCATTTAGTTATTGGTACTAAATGGGTCTTTAGAAATAAGCAAGATAAATCTGGTATCGTGGTTAGAAACAAGGCTAGATTGTGCTAGTCATAGGTGCCCAGCAAGCCAATCATATAAGTGATGGCATGTGTGACTTGATATAGAATCTTTTTACTTATTATATTTTAGCATATATCACTTTATAACTATTGCATATATGTATATATATATTGTGAAGTCCTTGGATTTGTGCAATGGGAATCAGATCGTGATGAGATCACGAAAATGAGATTGATTCACCTTTAAACACATATCCTAAATAATTCTGGTCATAGGTTACTCGAGAGGGACATCGTGATAACCGGACAGACTAGTGTGCTGTATACCCGTCCATATGATGGATGCAGCTAGTCTCATATCTGCTCGTGTAGGGACACTAGGGATATAGTACAGGTGCTCATTGGAGAATGAGTTCACTGATTGATCCGCTTATGGAATGCTAGATGGTTGATGATGCCTTATTGTCAGACAGCGATTCCGTAGTCTTAGTGGTATATCTGGTCCTTAGACTTGAGATACCAAGGATGTCCTATATGAGTGCTCCACTCTTTGATACCAGACTTATAGGTTTGGCTGTCCCAGATCTAGTACATCTAGTCATTGGGAGTGGTAGTCGACCTTATGAGGGCTATTGAGTGTCGATAGAGGATCATCCACTCTCGGCGTCATGAGAGGAATATCCCATGTGTTCTTGCTCAGACAAATCCGGGGCTAGGGTCATTCGGGTTGAGAGAAAACGAGTTCTTCGGGAGAATCCGATTAGAGCGAGACTCGAGTAGAAACCATATGGGTCTGAGAGCACCATACTCGATATACGGTCTCTGGGATATTAGATGGATGATGGACTATAGGTACATGGTAACTGAGGACAGACATGTCCAATGGATTGGATTCTCCTGTATCTTCTAGGGACTACGACATAGTGACCTAGTACGTTCGTAGTCAATGAATCGAGTGAATTATTACAGAGATAATAATTCACTGAGTTAGAAGGAGTTCTGATAGGTTTGACTCACGGCCAGCTCAATATTGGGCCTAGAGGGTCATACACATATGGTAGGCATTGCGATGAGTAGAGGTTCAGATATGAGATATCCGACGGAGCCCTTGTCTTATTAGATATCCAATAAGCCCCTAAATTATTGGATCCCATGGACGAGATCCAATAAGAGACCATGAGAGATTATTAGATAGAGATCCACTAATCTAAAAGGCTTGGGTTATTGGATGTAGATCCAATACCCACTAGGGGAGGATCCATTAGGGTTTGACAGGGACCTTTATAAATAGGAGGGATTCAGAGCCTCATAGGCTAGAACCTTTGCTTGCCTCTCCTATTCTCCTTCCCCAATCCACCTCAGAGCATACTTGAAGTTTTGAGGAGTGTTGTCGCAGCCCTGCTATATGGATCACCGCTAGAGAGGAGGACGCTTGACCTCTCCTAAAGATCTGCAAGGAAACAGGGATATACGATCTCCCTAGGTAACACAATCTACTATATACGTAGTTTTTCAGGTTCACGGATTTTGCGCACCAATCTTCGCACGACGACGAACATCTCTTTGGGAATCGGGGATTTTGTTTTCTTGTTCTTCTACTGCGCATGTGATGTCACCCCCAAGATTTCCTAACAGTGGTATTAGAGCCAGGTTGTTCATGCGAATGATTGGTTTTGAACTGTGTGTGTTGTGTTTAGGAAGAATTTTGATGTCAAAATCGTTGACGCAAAAACATGGAAGGGTAGCAACAGTTGTTGCCCTTGATCTGCATGCCTGCAGCCACCTGCAGCGGTAGCTGCAGCTAGGCAGCACAGCGCCGATGCATGCGCAAGCGCTGTGCCTGCAGTAGGCTTGCGGTCGGCGAGGCTGGCAGCCAGCGGGCAAAGGTACCGTAGGGCAACGACGCTTGCGGCCACTGCTCACGTGGGGTGACGCACCGCAGGGTAGCGACACTTGTGGTCGCTGCTCCCGCGGGCAAAACCCCTAGCGAGGCAGCACTGCCTGCGGTTGCTACCTCGGGGGCAGAACCGCCCGCGGAAGGGGCAGCGCCCAAAGGGGCACCCGTCTGCGGGGGCAATGCCGCCCACAGGGGTGCCCGCTCGCGGGGACAGCGCCGCCCATAGGGGCACCCGCCCGCGGGGGCAGTGCTACCCACAGGGGTGCCCACCTGTAGGGGCGGCGCCCCGGCCCCATTGCACCTGCCATCGCCGACAAGGTGGCGGTGGTAGCAGTAGTAGCGAAGAGGGAGAGGGGCTTAGGGTTTTTGGGCAAAAAGATAGTTTTGCCCCTATGAATTTGAGAAATTCCAATTTTTGTCTTTTGTCCAAATTATGAAAATACCCTAATGAATTCAGAAATTCCCTATATGTCCTTGATTTCATAAAATACTAATTAATTAAAAAGTTTAGTTGAATATTATTTTTATCATTATCTAGTAGTCCTACATAATGATGATTATTTATACATGTGATATATGATGTGTGGACAGATGATCATGGACCATGTGATGTGTGTACTTGTGATTATTATTATTGGGGTCTGCGAGCCTCCATTATATTTCTCGTTTATTGTCGGGCCTACGTGCCTATGATTAAGTTGTAATCACATGAGGAGGCGCAGCGGGAGCGTGGATGCGATAGTGGGACCCACGAGACGGATGATCCGATGCATGAAGATGCATCGAGATGTTGACAGAACCGATGGGGACGAGATGGACGATCATAGGGCATGGAGATGCACCATTGCACACATAGATCTTGATGTGAGTGATTAGGCCTACTGGCTCGGGCCTAATCACATTAGGTTGTGGTCCATGATCATCTGGTGTGATTGCTTATACACATACTAGATATGTATATATATTTGCATGCGATGTAGATATATATTAAATATGTATATGTGTGACATCTCATATTAGGAGACCAAATCATAGAAACATCTCTCTTGATAATATTAAGTCGGTAAATGTGAGGCAATTAGATTAACTCACGTGGCCTTCCATCGTTATAAGTAGGAACCGATTCCCGATGTAGGTTCAGTTGGTCGAGTCCCTCGAGACTCACCTATATCGCGATTCGCTATCTTGCTTACGACATAGAGATGTCACCGGTGACTTGAAGACATGGTATGCTTGGTCGAGTCCCTTGAGAGTATATCATCAAATCAGACTCATCTTGTAATGAAGGTGTTGACTTAACCGAGCATCATGGTTGGTCGAGTCCCTCGAGACCATGGTGATTCGGAGGCCGAATAAGATGGGAATCATAAGGAGTTGTGATCGGCAAGAGTTGCCTATCTTTTAGGCTTAGTGTGATTGGTCGAGTCCCTCGAGGTTACACTAAGACGCTGATTGGATCCTAATCCCCACTAGAAGTCTGCCGGAGACTTCTGTTTCACGTGCTGAGGGTGTCGCGTGACTCGTTAGTAAAATAGTGGGAGCATATTAAGATAGAAGTCCATATCTTGATAGTTTATTTCTTACAAAATCTGCATGTTATTCATTTCTACTACATCTTTATTTTCAGAAAATATTGCTTTCAAATCCCTTACGTGGCATACTTGATATTAACCGCCTCACTAGTCCAAATTATACGAATTGGCTCAGTAACTTGAGAATTGTTCTCACGGCGGAGAAAATCGTATACGTCCTTAATACAGTGATGCCTACGCCCGAAGAAGGGGCAAGTGAGGATGAGATCGCTCGCTACGTGAAGTACATTGATGACTCCACTCTTGCTCAGTGCTATATGTTGGGCTCTATGACTCCTGAGTTATAGAGACAACATGAAAAGATGGATGCCAGATCCATTCTTCTACATGCCCGTAAATTATTTGAGGAACAGGGAAGGACTCAGCGATATGAGATATCTAAGAGCCTCTTCCGCGCTAGGATGACTGAGGGGACACCGGTTCAAAACCATATCCTAAAGATGATTGAGTGGATAGAGAAACTCACAGGTCTAGGAATGGTCCTAGAGGATAACTTGTGTGTGGACATTGTGCTTCAGTCCCTACCAGATTCCTTTTCACATTTCATAATGAATTTTAATATGAACAAGCTTGAGGTGACTCTCCCAAAGCTCCTCAATATGTTGAGGGAGGTAGAGAGTACTATTAAAAAAGAGAAGCCAGTTCTCTACACTGGTGAGACCAGAAAGAAAAGAAAAGCAGAAAGGTCCCTTAAGAAGGGAAGGGGCAAGGGCAGACCAAGTAAAGCAAAGGTTGCTAAGAAAGACCCAGCAAAGGACAAAGGCCAGTGCTTCCACTGTGGTAAAGATGGGCACTAGAAGAGGAACTACAAAGAGTACCTTACAGAAAGGGCGAAACAAAAGCTTGATGAAGCTTCAGGTACATTCATGATCAGTCTCTATTTGTCAGACTCTTATGATAACACATGGGTATTGGATACCGGTAGTGCTTATCATATATGCAATTCGTTGCAGGTTCTAGCAAGGCCTAGGAGACTAGAGAGAGGCGAGATGGACCTCAAGATTTCTCTCTCAATCCAAATGACTCTGGCTAGGGATTTGTTTGAGCAAGAACACATGAGATATTCCTCTCATAACACCGAGAGTGGATGATCCTCTATCGACACTCAATAGTCCTCGTAAGGTTTGTTAGGAACGAGTCGACACTAAGAGGGGGGGTGAATTAGTGTAGTGGATAAAAACATCAGTTTGAAATTTCTTTGTACGATAAAATCTGATCTCGGAAATGCTTAATTTGAAAGCATATGGAAGTGTAGTGAAATTAAGAATTTCGTTTGCAATAAAGGTAAATAACAAGAAATAAATGCAAATCAGATTTTTATAGTGGTTTGGTCGTCATGACCTATATCCACTTCGCCGATTCCTCTTCCGTCGAGGCCACCGATATCCAATAATGATCTTCCTTCAATGGGTGAAGATCAACTACCCTTACAACTTGATTCTCCTTTTGACTGGTTAGGAGAGAACCTTTACAACCCTTTTTTACAAAGCTTCCCTCATACTCTCTCTTAGAGTGGTCTCTAAACTTTAGAAGGAGGAACTCTACACTTTACAAGGGTTTTCAACTTTAGAAACATAGAGTTTTTTATCATCTTTCTTACTGCTCCATGCAGGAGTAGCTGGGGTATTTATAGACCCCAAATGGCTTCAAAACTTGGAGCCAAAATTCAAATCCCCAAAATTTTGGGGTACGAGCGGTACCACCGCTTGCACTAAGCGGTACCACCACCTACAACCTAACACTGGCAGTACCACCGCCAGACAGTCTCAGAGACCGAGTCTGGTGATACCACCACCCAAACTGGCAGTACCACCACTTGACACAGTCTCAGAGACTATGCCACGTCGGTTCCACCTGTTGGGTCATTGTTTGGGTCTTTTCACTTAGCCCAACACAACCCAAACTTAATCCAATTGACCCCTAATTGAGTTGGCCCGATTATAACCCAATTATGTGCTAACTATGAATTTTAAGGCATTTACTAAGCTAAATAAGTTCGGAAATCTAGGTTTCTTCCGGCAAGCTTCCGACGATCTTTCGGCGAACTTCTGATGATCTCTCGGCATTGTTCCAACGGACTCCCAACAAGCTCCTAGACTTCAGGATGATATTCTTGGTGAATTTTGATAAGCTTCTCTGGCAAGCTCCTGGACTTCTTGGTCAATTCAGATAGAACTTTCGATGAACATCCGGACTTCCGATGAACTTTCGAACTCCCAACGAATTCACATTCTTGACTCTAGGACTTCATTTTGCTTTATGCCTAGCTATCATAGTTAATCATGCACATTTAAAACCTACTTTGATCTGAACAATTATTATAAGGCTTAAATCAAATGTTGTTTGGCATATCATTGGTTCATCGATGCTTCGTCCGATTCTTCAGCGCATCATCCTATCTTACGGCCTATTGCCCAATCGACCAATTAACCTCTGCAACTCTGATTTCCTTGGCGTAATTTCTGCTCTTCTTGGCTCGATGCCTGAACCCATGGCCCGAGGCCTTCTATCGATACGTTGACCGATCCTTCGGCTCGACATCCAATCTTCTATTTCTCTCCGGCCCAACATGATTCTTCCTGCTTTAATTGTCTCTCCCTGATTGAAGCTTCTTGCGTCACTCAAAATGCAGATCAAATTATAAACACTATCAATTGATTTCATCATCAATATATGAGATTTAACAATCTCCCCTTTTTTGATGATGATAACCAATTGATGACAGAGTTAATCTTAACTCCTCCTATCAATATATCATATTGATAGAACCTTGAATTCAAATTGAATTCAAGTCAAAGAAATATTTCATCATGAATATTTGCAACATGTGGTTATAAAATCATACATAATCAATTTTCAATACATCATTCCATGCATGATCATTAATATAACTTCTCCCCCTTTGTCATTAACAAAAAGGAGAAGTGCAACTAGCAAATTTTAGAGATATGCAAGTTTTGTAACATACAAGCTAGCAAATTGTTTATCACTTTACAACATCCCTAATCACCAAATCATCATTAATTTTAAAGATGTGTAAGATTATAAAATTTGCACTTTTGCTTCTTATGATAGGAAAGCTAGCAATTTTTAGTGATGTTCAAGATAGTTAGTTCTTTCTTCTCTTTTGAGAAGTGCAAGCTAGTAATTTTGCTTCTACTTGGGATTTGCAAGCTAGTAATTCTTATTTCTCTTTTGAGTTGGTCAAGCTAGCAAGTTTTAGATATGCAAGCTAGTAAGATAGCAAGTTTTACATCAAGCAAGCTAACAAATTTTGCATCATGCAAGCTGACAAATTTTACATCATTTTAGAACATGCAAGCTAGTTCTTTCTAACACCATGCCCGTTATACGGTCTCCGGGATATTAAATGGATGAGGGATTATATATATATAGTAACTAAGGACAAACAAGTCCAAAGGATTGGATTCCCCTGTATCGTCTGGGGACTATGGCATAGTGGCTTAGTACGTCTACAATCGATGAGTCGAGTGAATTATTATCGAGATAATAATTCACTAAGCCATAAGGAGTTCTGATAGGTATGACTCATGACCAGCTCGATATTGGTCCTAGAGGGCCACACACATATGATAGGCATTGCGACAAGTAGAGGTTTAGATATAAGATATCCACTAGAGCTCCTATCTTATTAAATGTCCAATAAGCCCATGAATTATTGGATCCTATGGATGAGATCCAATAAGAGCCAATAAGAGACTATTAGATAGAGATCCATTAATCAAAGAGGCTTGGGTAGTTGGATGGAGATTCAATACCCAATATGGCAAGATCCATTAGGGTTAAGTTGACGGGGGGCCTCTATAAATAGGAGGGAACCAAACACCCATAGGCCAGAGGTTTTTGATTGTCACATCCTATTCTCCTCTCTGTTTCTCCTCCTCAGATAGTGGGTGTAGAGTTTTGGGCACTGATTTGAGGAGCGTCATCGTAGCCGTGTTGTGTGGATCACAACCAAAGAGGAGGATGCTTGACCTTCTTCATCCTTTCCTACAATCGGGATTCGGGATATACAATCTCCCTAGGTAAAATACAATCTTTCATATACATAGTTTTCAGTTTTGTAGATTTTGCACACCAATCTTCACACGACGACGAATACATTTTTGGGAAATCTGAAAATTTTATTTTTTGTTCTTCCGTTGCGCATATGATGTTGCCCTTAGATTTCCCTACATAAAATGCTTTTCATAGTTTACAGAATCTATTTAGGTAAAATTATTTTTAAATAAGTTTAATTTTATTTATTTTGATTTGAATTTTTTTTATATCTTACTAATTAATATGCTAAGTGTGAGAATATTAGCTTATGTGGCCCTATTTAATTGATAAGATATATTATAGTTCGATTGGATTCTAATGAAAGATATAGCCAAAAGAAAGAAAGTTCGTATTAAGGTAGGATTACTTAGGAGATGCCCATGATGGGAGGAACACTCTTAATTACTTATCTTAACAGGACCTCCTAGGGATTAAACCATGTAAAAGTGACATAGTGTGTGATGTGATGGACATGGACATAGACACAGACAAGGGATTACGATTCCTCTCTCATCATCTATTATCACTAATCCATCAATCTAAGTATATTTTATTGAATCTCATATTTTGATGATGAAACCAATTGATATTGGTTATGATTTGATCTGCATTTTGAGTGACGTAGGAAGTTTCGATCAGGAAGGGACAATTAAAGCAAGAAGAATCATGTTGGGCCGGAGAAAAACATGTCAGAAGATTGGACATTGAGCCAAAGGATTGGTCGACATATCGACAAAAAGCTTCGGTCTGTGAATTCGGGCATCGAGCTAAGAAGAGCGGAAATTTCACCATACATATCGGACTTGCGGAGGTCAACTGACCGATTGGGTAATAGGCCGCAAAATTGGATGATGCGCTGAAGATTCGGACGAAGCGACGATGAACCAATGACATGTAAGACAACAATTAATTAGCTTTATAATAATTGTCTAGATCGAAGTAGGTTTTAATTATGCAAGATTAACTATGATAGTGATAAAGTCATAAATCAAAATAAAGTCCCAGAGTCAAGAATGAGATTTTGTCGGGAATTCGAGAGTTCATCGAAAGTCCGAACGTTCATTAGAAATTCTATCAGAATTGACCGAGAAGTCCGGGAGCTTGCCAAACAAGCTCATTAGAACTCACCATGAAGATTGTCATGAAGTCTAGGAGATTGCTGGGAGTCCGTTGGAACATTGCCGAGAGATCATTGGAAGTTTGTCGGAAGATCGTCGAAAACTCGTCGAAAGAAACCTAGACTTACCGGACTTATTTAGCTTAGTGTATGCCTTAAAATTCATAGTTAGCACATAATTAGGTTGGAATTGGGCCAACCCAATTAGGGGCCAGTTGGGCCCATGTTTGGGCTGTGTTGGGCTAAGAGAAAAGACCAAAACAGTGACCCAACAAATGAAATCGCCGTGGCACAATCTCTGGGACTGTGTCAGGCAGTGGTATCACCACCCAGACACAGTCTCTGAGAGACTTTTAGGCGGTGGTACTACCAAATTGGGCAGTGGTACCGCCTAGTGGCAAGGTGTCAAGCGGTGGTACTGTCAGATTGGGTGGTGGTACCACCCAGTGATAGGGTGTCAGGCGGTGGTACCGTTAGACTGGGCGGTGGTACCGCTTAGTGTCAATCTGCAGGCGGTGGTACCGCCAACACCTCGAAAACCGAGGATGAGATATTTTTAGACTTCAAGTTTGAATCTACTTAAGGCCTATAAATACCCCTCTCATCCCTGGTTAATATACACAAGATTTGAGAGCAAAATAGAAGAAAAACACTGTAGTAATCTTGTGAGAACTTCGCTAAAAACTCTAAGTGTTAGTGTAGTTTAAGAGAGGAGTAAGTTGGGGTTGTAAAGGTTCTCTCCTGAACCTATCAAAAGGAGAATCGAGTTGTAAAAGGGTAGTTGATCTTCACCCGTTGAAAGAAGATCATTGGTGGATGCCAGTGGCCTCGATGGAAGTGGAGTGGATGTAGGTCACGACAACCGAACTATTATAAAATGGTTTGTATTTATATTTGAGCAATTTATCTTTATTACAAACTACTTAACTTACCTACTGCTTTCACTACCTTACAAAAACACTTTCAAGTTAACATCTCTCTGAAACGGTTTTCATCGAAATCGATTTTTATCATACGAAGTTTTTTTAAACCAACACTTTTATCTGCTGTACTAATTCACCCCCTCCCCCCTTTTAGTGTCGACTCGATCCTAACAGTTGGTATCAGAGCCACATTATTTCTCGCTTGGTTTAACACCCAAGAGAAATGACTCTTTTCGGCTTTCAAGATGACTTTTCTATCGTTCATCCTCCCATGTTCAATGGGACAAACTACACTTATTGGAAAACTTGAATAAGAGTTTTATTGCTTTCGTTGAATCTCAATTTATGGAATATTATCGAAAACAGTTTTAAAAAGTCTTATACTCTAATGAAAGAATGGAATGATTTGGAGAAGAAAACTTTCTCTTTAAATGCTAGAGCTATGGATGCTCTATTTTGCGCCTTATATAAAAATAAATTTAATCGAGTTTCTACTTTCGAAACAACTTTTGACATTTGGCACACACTCGAAATCACACACGAAGGCACTAGTAGAGTTAAAGACTATAAAATAAATATTTTGATGCATGATTTTGAGTTATTTCGAATAAAACCAAGTGAGACTATTGGCGATATGTATACCCATTTTACGGATATCGTCAATAGTCTAAAAGCACATGGCAAATGTTTTTCGAATTTTGAACTCATTAATAAAATATTAAGATCATTTCCAAATAGTTGGGACCCTAAAGTAACGGTTATTCAAGAGACCAAAGATTTGAATAATTTTCCTCTCGAAGAACTTATTGGGTTGTTAATGACCTACGAGATGACTTGCAATGCTTATGAAGAGCTTAAGAATAACCTTCTAAAGAATGGGAAGGATTTGACACTTCAAATACTAGAATACCACTTGAGTGATAACTCAAGTAATGATGATGATGACCTTGACCTCCTCACATTAAAGCTTAAAAAATCCTTAAAATAAAATTTAAATAATCAAAATAAACCTAAAAAGAAGAAGCTACAAAAGAAGAAGAAAATGCTCATGGTGGCTTGGGACGAATTAAGTTTATCCAAAGATGAAGAACAAACCAACAAAGGCGAGGTGGCAAACTACGCCTTAACGACTTTCAACGACGAGATAACCAAAACCCCCTTAGTTTATTTTGAAATAACTTGATATTTTTCATGAGTTTTTTTTTAAATTAGTTAGTAAAAAAATTGTAAAAAATATATCATGCTTCTTTTTCTAGTAATTTTGAAATTGATAATGATAATTGCATGTTTTATGAAAATATAATGCTTGTACACCTAAAAAGATTAATTCTATGTATGTTTTAAAGAAGCAATAATGAATATCTTGATGATTTCTATATTGTTTTTCGATGATGATGCATGGCTTTTGTATGGAAGGCTTGATGATTTTTGTCTTGGTTTTCAGTTTTAATGAATGATGCATGGATTTGGTATAAAAGACAACGGCATGCTTGCATGAAATCAATCAAAATTTTGAAACTAAAAGAAAATGAGATATCTTTTCATTTATAGAAACCTATCTACGTTGCTTTCATTTAGTTGTCCGAAAAGTGATTTTAATGATGATTTTGGATTTCTTTTCGTATGATTCGTTTTAATATTGAGATGATATATCCAATCGAATCATTTATCGATATTTGTAACTTGAGATGTATTTTATATGAAATATTTTTCTTGATTCTCGTAAGATTCACTCTTTTAAGAGAACATTCATCCAAACGAATCATGATTATTCTTTTGAATTATAACTTAAAATCTTTTATGAATTAAGATAACTTGAGAATTTTCTTTAATCATGATCTTGATAACTTGAGTTTTTCTTATACATGAATTGAAATATTTTTCTCCTATGTTTCTTTTTGTAATTTACTAATGAGAAAATAAATGATGAATGTTTGGTACCAACAATAATGAAGTGATACATGCTTAAAAATGTTGATTTAATGTTTGGTATCATGAATGCTTTAGTATCTTGCATGAGAAAATAAATGATGAATGTTTAGTACCAACAATCATGAAGTGATACATGCTTAAAAATGTTGATTTAATGTTTGGTATCATGAATGCTTTAGTATCTTGCATGAGAAAATAAATGATGAATATTTGGTATCATGATCAAATTGTTGATTTAATACATGAAGTGATAAATGCTTAAAAATTTTAATGTCTTAGTATCATGTATGATATGCCCATAGTGATGATTGATTTATTTGTAACATACATAGTAGGATGTAATGTAATTTGATATTTTGATACCATCATGATTTGAAATATTTATGATTTGTATATTGCATGATATGATTGAATTATTATTATAAAAGGAAAAGGAAATTGTTAGTTTGCACATTGCAAAAGAGAACAAAAAAAATATGCTAGCTTGAATGATAAAACTTGAGATTATGTTTATAATGTAAATTTATTGTTTATCATTGTTATGATGTTAAAATTGATGTAAAGGGAAAAGAATTACAAAATTATATTCTTCCCTTCTTTTTGATAATGACAAAGGGGGAGATAAAATCTGCTAGCTTGTATGATGATATATGGAAGAAGAAGTTAAAACTTGTTAGCTTGCATACCGCAAAGACACCAAAATTTGCTAACTTGCTCATATCAAAAGAGAAGCAAAAAGTGCTATCTTGCTTATCTCAAGATGCAAAACATGCTAACTTGCACATCTAGCAAAATTTACAAACTTGAAAAACTCAAAATTATTGCTAGCTTACATATTCTAAAATATTGTAAAGATTGTATCTAAAACACTTGATAGTTGCACTTCTCCTTTTTGTTGATAATAAAGGGAGAGAAGTATGATGATGTTATACATAATTTTATCATAACATGTTGCTTGGATTTTTGAATTCAAGAGTTCTATCAATATGACATATTGATAGGGGGAGTTAAGGTTAACTCCGTCATCAATTGATTGTCATCATAAAAAAGGGGGAGATTGTTGAATCTTGAATTTTGATGATGAAACAAATTGATAGTGTTTATGATTTGATCTGCGTTTTGAGTGACATAGGAAGCTTCGATCAGGAAGAGATAATTAAAGCAAGAAGAATCATGTTGGGCAGGAGAAAAACATGTTAGAAGATTGGACGTCGAGTCGAAGGATCGGTCGACATGTCGGCAGAAGGCTTCGGTCCATAAATTCGGGCATCGGACCAAGAAGAACGAAAATTACGCTAAGGATATCAGAGTTGCAGAGTTCAACTGGCCGATTGGGCAATAGGCTGTAAGATAGAACGATGCGTCGAAGATTCTATTAGAAACGAGTCGGCACTAAGAGGGGGGGTGAATTAGTGTAGTGGTAAAAATCACGTCGGTTCTGAAAATCTCTTCATTTCGTATGATAAAAATCGATTTCGAAAACTTGAAAGCATATGCGAGTGTAGGCATAGTAAAAGCATAGTAAGAAGGTAAGGAGGTTTGTAGTTAGATAAATTGCATAAAAGAAAAGGCAAACTAGATTTTTATAGTGGTTCGGTCATCGTGACCTACATCCACTCCGTCGATTCCTCTCCCGTCGAGGCCACCGGCATCCACTATCGATCTTCCTTTAATAGGTGAAGATCAACCTCCTTCTTACACCCCTCTTCTCCTTTTTATAGGTTTAAGAGACAACATTTACAAGCACTCACTCCTACTAAACAGAATTCTAAACTTATACTATAGGAGGGGATTTCTCAAGTGACTACAATAGTGTTTTCTCAATTTAAAACTATTTGTGCTTGTGTGTTTTAACCAGGGATGAGAGGGGTATTTATAGGCCATAAATTGATTCAAATTTGGAGCCTAAAAATATCGCATCCTGGGTTTCCTAGGTATAGGCGGTACCACCGCCAGTGTCAGTTTGAGACTCTATTGGGGGGTACCACCGGTGCCACCGCCTGACACCCTACCACTGGGTGGTACCACTACCCAGAATTCCTGGGATGCTGTTCCCCAAGCGGTGCCGCCACCGGCCAGGCTTTCAACATCCTGGTTGGGCCTTGAATCTAGCCCAAACCAGCCCAACTTCGAGCCTAATTGGCCCCTAACAGAGTTATTACCTCCCAATCCCAACTCCAATTATGTGCTAACTACAATTCCTAAGACATATTCTAAGCAAAATAAGTCAGGTTTCTTCCAACGATCTTCCGATGAACTTTCTCTGATCTCTCGGCAATGTTCTGGTGGACTTCCTGGACTTCACGATGATATTCTTGGCAAGTTCTAACGAGCTTCTTTGGCAAGCTCCAGGACTTCTCGGTCAATTTCGGCAGAACTCCCGACGAACATCCGGACTTCCGACGAACTCTTGAACTTCCAACGAAATCACGTTCTTGACTTTGGGACTTCATTTTGCTTTATACCTTGCTATCGTAGTTAATCCTGCACACATCATAAACACACTTTGATTTAGACAATTATTACTAAGCATGAATCATGTCATCCGGTATGTCATTGGTCCATCGACGCTTCGTCCGATTCTTCGACGCATCGTCCTCTCTTGCGGTCTATTGCCCAATCGATTAGTTGACATTTGCTAACTCTAATATCCTTGATGCAATATCCGCTCTTTTTGGCCTGATGCCCAAAACCATAGCCCGAAGCCCTTCTGTCGATACGTTGATCGATCCTTCGACATGACGTCCAATCTTCTAACATGTTTTTCCAACCTAACATGATTCTTCCTACTTTAAATGTCTCTCCCTGATCGAAGCATCCTACGTCACTTAAAACGTAGATCAAATCATAAATATTATCAATTGGTTTTATTATCAAAATTCAAGATGCAATAATCTCCCCCTTTTTTATGATGACAATCAATTGATGACAGAGTTAATCTTAACTCTCCCTATCAATATGCCATATTGATAGAACCTTGAATTCAAGCTGAATTCAAGTCATTGCAAATTTCATCATGAATATTTGTAACATATCATCATGCATAACATAATCATACTTCTCCCCCTTTGTCATCAACAAAAAGAAGAAGTGTAACTTTCAAGTGTTTGGACATACAAGTTCAAATCATTGCATAATAAACATAATCACCATTTTTATCACCATGCAATTTGTAAGCTAGCAAATTTACCAAGTGTTACATCATATTAGAACATGCAAGCTAGCATATTTTATATCATTTAAGAGCATGCAAGCTAGCAAGTTTTCAAAAACAAATGCAAGATAGCGTTCTTGTTGAAGTGTGCAAGCTAGCGATTCTTGCTTCCTTTTGCAATGTGTAAGTTGCAAGTTTTGCTTCTTGAGATTGGCAAGATAGCATTTTTGCTTTTAAGATGAGATTGCAAGCTAGCAATTATCGGTGATGTTCAAGATAGCAAGTTCTACAGCATGCAAGCGAGCTAGCAAAATTTGCTCCCCCTATGTCATTGTCAAATAGAAGGGAAGAATACAATGTTGTAATTCTTTTTCCTTTTTATCAATCTTCATATTATGACAAATGTAAAGTATCAACCTTATTTCAATATGTTTGTGTATCATTATAGTTTCAATTTATAACATGCACAAATTTAAAACATTACACATCATCCTTACTCTATGCATGATACTAAAAATAAATCAATCATAATATCACACATGATACTCATAAGCTAGTAAATTTATATCATTTTAGAGCATCAAAATAATATTATGAGTATTTCATGCATTCATATTATCACATGAAGAATATCAAGAAGAATTAAGTGATGAGATATATTTCAAGAATACAAGGAATTATACAAAACCAAAAAATCATATCATAAAAGACGAGATCATGTGAATACCAAAATACATGATTCATTTAGTAAATCTCTTCTTTAAAAAAATACCAAGAAAAAATCGTAGGAGTACAAAGAAGAGATATTGATTCAAAAAATCTCAAGTAATTCTAATAAACCAAGATCATGATTTTGATAAAACTTATTTAAATTAAAATCATCAAAATCATCAAAATCTCAACATTTCTTTCAAGAGATTCAAAATAGCATAAATAATTTTATTGATCTCTTAGTGAAAAATCGATAAGGTAGGGATTGAGAAGTTTTCAAGAAAAGTGCTTTCGTCTTTTTGTTGTAACTTATTGATTGATTTCATACATGTATGTTCTTTTCTTTTATGCCAAATCCATGTCATTCATTAACACCAAAAAAGAACTTTCAAAAGATCACAAAAACTATCATGCATAAGTTTGAAATATAAAATCATCATTTCTTCAAATCATCATGCTTAATTAAATATAAAATCGTCAAGCATGATACTTACATTATTTCATATAAGCATATCTTTTTCATTTATGCCAAATAAAAACATGCATCATTCATTAACACCGAAAAAGAGCTTTCAAAAGATCGCAAAAATTATCATGCATAAGTTCGAAATATAAACTCATTAAGCATGCTTTCATATCATGATTACATTTTCATTAAGACTTCAAGCATGGTTTCGTTGAACATAATGTTGAATGATTCTTAAAGATATCTAAACTTCTTTAGTTTCAATTTGTGTAATTGACTTTATATTAGCATGCCCAAATATTTGTTCCTATGTCAAAACCATGCATCAACATTTAAAACGGAAAGATAAAAAATCATCAAGATAAAAAAGTGTAACACATAATTCCAAAACATATGATTTCAAATCATTACTTCAAGTCCTCATGCATAAAAAATATCAAGTATGATACAAACATTTATTTTCAAAATATTTATCATGATAAGACATACAAGCTAAAAAAATCATTAAACATAAAGCATATTCATCAATCATGGTTTCATTGAGCATAAGGTATTTTTAATTAAAATTATTTTGTTTGTTTATCATAAAACATATAATTTTCATGATTATTTTTAAAATCACTAGAAAGGTATGCATGATCCAATTTTATTTTTGCATTTTCATTAAACATGTAATTCAAAAAAATATATTTTTTTTTCTAAATTAATTTAAGAACCACTCATGAAAAGCATTATGTAATTTTAAAATAAATTAAAGGAGTTTCGTTTGAGTTATTTACCTCATTGTCGAATGCCGTCAAGGCGTAGTTTGCCACCACGTCTTTGTTTTTCTCCTCGTCTTCGGATGAGCTTGATTCGTCCAAAGTCGTCTTCTTCTTCTTTTTAAGTTCATTTTTAATTTTTGATTCTTGTTTTCGAAATTTCATGAGGAGTTCAAGTTCACTATCACTTGAGCTTATGCTCGAGTGGTCTTCAATTATTCTAAGTCCCAAGTCTTTCCTGTTTTTTGGAAGGTGGTTCTCAAGTTCTTCACATACATTGCACGTCATTTCATAGGTCATCAAAGACCCTATAAGTTCTTTAATTGGTAAATGGTTCAAGTTTTTTTATTCTTAAATAGCTGTTACTTTTGAATCCCAACTCTTATTAAGAGAATGTAAAATTTTGTTTACAAGTTCAAAATCCAAAAAACTTCTACCAAGTACTTTTAAACCATTGATGACATCCGTAAAATCGGTGTATATGTAAACAATGATTTCACTTGGCTTCATTCGAAAAAGTTAAAAATCATATATTAAAAGTTGATTTTTGAATCTTTAACTTTGCTAGTGCCTTCATATGTGATTTCGAGAGTGTGTCATATATTAAAAGTTGTTTCGTAAGTAGAAACCTGATTAAACTCAATTTTATCCTAAGTGCAAAATAGAACGTTCATAGCTCTAGCATTTAAGGAAAAAGTCTTCTTCTCCAAATCATTCCAATGGTTTATTAGAAGAGAAAACCTTTGAAATCACTTTCAACAATATTCCATAAGTTCAAATCCAAAGAAAGTAAGAAAACTCTAATTCGAGTTTTCTAATATATGTAGTCCGTCCCATTGAACAAGGGAGGACAAATGAGAGAGTGACCCTCTTGAAAGTCGAAAAGAGCTATTTCTCTTGGATGTTAAATCAAATGAGAAATACGAGGCTCTAATACCAATTATTAGGAATGAGTCAGTACTAAGAGGGGGGGTGAATTAGTACAGCGGTAAAAATCATGTCGATTCTGAAAATCTCTTCGTTTAGTACGATAAAAATCGATTTCGGAAACTTAAAAGCGTATGCAAGTGTAGGTGTAGTAAAAGCACAGTAAGAAGGTAAGGAGGTTTGTAGTAAGATAAATTGCACAAAAGAAAAGGCAAACCAGATTTTTATAGTGGTTCGGTAGTCATGACCTATATCCACTCCGCCAATTCCTCTTCCATCGAGGCCACCAACTTCCACTATCGTTCCTTTAATATACGAAGATCAACCTCCTTCTTATACCCCTCTTCTCCTTTTCACAGGTTGAGGAGACAACCTTTACAAGCACTCACTCCTAAACAGAATTCTAAACTTAGACTAGAGAAGGGGATTTCTTAAGTGATTGCAACAGCGTTTTCTCACTTTAAAACTCTCTGTGCTTGTGTGTTTTAACCAGGGATGAGAGGGGTATTTATAGACCTCAAGTTGATTCAAATTTGGAGTCTAATAATATCTCATCCCGAGTTTTCTAGGTACGGGCAGTACCATCGCTTGTGTTGGGTGGTACCATCGCTTGTGTCAGTTTGACACTGACATTACATTAGGCGGTAACACCACCGGACAGGGGTGATGCCACCACCTGGCACCTTGCCATTGCACAGTACCACCACCAAGAATTCCTGGGTGCTGTTCCCCGGGCGATGCCACCGTCGGCCCTGGCGGTGCCTGTCACGCCTCTTAAAATCGATGATATTTAAAATTTTCCATCACAAATCAAGATCCAAACTAACATTTGAGGACACTGAAAAATATTCAATCAAATTCACATCCATAAAATCTATATAATTTATAATCATATATCACATCACTCGATAATTCACATTTATGAAAACTCAAGCCAACTTAACAAAACATTAACAACACTTACAAATCCACAAGCTAAATAATTTATACAATCAAGACTCCAACCATTTACCACCAATTCGCATCATTGTAAACTAAACTTAACATTCCAAAATTCCAAATAAGAGAGATCTTCTAACACTTTTACACGATATATCCATTCAGGTTCATCGATAATATTTTATTACATACAAAATATGCTTATAAAACAATAACATAACAATCAACAAGACTTGTCCATAATTCTAAATAGTTTTTCATTGCTTCAGCACAATACAAACATTTCAAAGTGTGACAAACTGACCTGAAAGATTTATATAACAACAGAGTGAGCTAAAAATAGCTCAGCAAGTGACAAAATATATCCAGAACAAAAGGAACAATTTTAAATAAGGTATCATAATGCAAAGTAGACTACAAGAGATTCAAGGGTACCATCTCATTAGATACAAAATCGCAAATGTCATTTCATTCAAAATATATTTGGTTCATAACAAATGGAATACAGAGTAATTGGAGCATATCGATAGCGAATGAGATGTTCCAAAGCATATCAATGGCATATGGTGTTAGGATTGGGGTTGGCACTAAGAAGGGGGGTGAATTAGTGCAGCGTTAAAATAACGTCGGTTTAAAAACTTCGTTGTGATAAAACCGGTTTCGTAAAGATGCTAACTTGAAAGCGTGTTTGTAAAAGAGTAGTGGATGTAAAGAGCGAGTAAGGAGGTTTGTAGTTAAAGTAAATTGCACAAATAAAACGCAAACCAGATTTTAGAGTGGTTCGATCGTCGTGACCTACATCCAAATAGTCAATTCCTCTTCCGTCAAGGCCACCGGCATCCACTATTGGTCTTCCTTCAATAGGTGAAGACCAACCACCTTTTATACCCCTCTTCTCCTTTTCACGGGTTTAAGAGACAACCCTTACAAGCACTCACACTCCTCTTACAGAATTCTAAATTTAGAGTGGAGGAGGGAATTTCTAAGGAGATTGCAGTAGCGTTTTCTCACTTTTGAATACTCTGTGCTTGTATCTTTTAACCAGGGATAAGAGGGGTATTTATAGGCTTTAAGTTGATTCAAATATGGAGCCAAAAAATATCTCATCCCGGGTTTCTCGGGCATGGGCGGTACCACCGCCTGCGTTGGGCGATACCACCGCCAGTGTCAGTTTGACATTGGGCGGTACCACCACCCAGCCTGGGTGGTACCACCGCCTGGGAGGTTGTGCTGGACGGTACCACCACCCAGACTGGTGGTGCCACCGCCTGGCACCCTGCCAGGGGTGGTACCACTACCTAACATAGTCTCGAAGACTGTGCCACAACAGTGAGACTTCTTGGGGCACTGTTTGGGCCTCTTATTGAGCCCAACATAGTCCTTACATGGGCCTAGCTGGCCCCTAATTGGGTTGGCCCAAATCCAAACCCAATTACGTGCTAACTACGAAATCCAAGGCATAATCTGAGCTAAATAAGTTCGTAAGTCTATTCTTCTAGCGAGCTTCCGGCGATCTTCCGGTGAACTTCCGACGATCTCTCGGCAATGTTCTGATGGACTCCTGGCAAGCTCCTGGACTTCATGATGATCTTCTTGGCGAGTTCCAACAAGCTTCTTTGGCAAGCTCCGAGACTTCTCGGCTGGTTCCGACAAAACATCCGACGAACATCCGGACTTCCGACGAACTCTCGAACTCCCAACGAAATCGTGTTCTTGACTTTAGGACTTCATTTTGCTTCATGCCTTGCTATTGTAGTTAATCCTGAACATGTAAAAACATACTTCGATCTAGACAATTTATACTAAGCATTAATCATATTGTCCGGCATGTCATTGGTCCCTCGATGCTTCATCCGATTTTTCGGTGCATCGTCCTCTCTTGTAGCCTATTGCCCATCGGTCATTTGACTCCGCAACTCCAATATCCTTGGTGCAATATCCGCTCTTCTTGGCCTGATGCCTAAATCCATGGCCCGAAACCTTCTGTCGATACGTCGACCGATCCTCGGGCCCGATGTCCAATCTTCTGACATGTTTTCCCCCGGCATAATATAATTCTTCCTGCTTTAATTATTTTATCCTGATCAAAGCATCCTGCGTCACTCAAAATGTAGATTAAAATATAAACACTTATCAATTGGTTTCATCATCAAGATCCAAGATTCAACAATCTCCCCCTTTTTTATGATGACAACCAATTGATGACGGAGTTAACCTTAACTCCCGGAGTTTAAATAAACAATCCCTATCAATATGGCATATTTGAGTTGGACTCTTGGATTCAACAATCCAAGCGATATATCATGATAAAATTATGCATAACATGATCATACTTCTCCCCGTTTATCATCAACAAAAAGGAGAAGTCCAATTCTCATGTGTTTAGAGATATAACATTTCAAATTATTGCAATATAATCTTCAGTTTTATCATCATGTAGGCTAGCAAGTCTTGGTAATGTTCAAGATAACAAGTTCTATATCATGCAAGCTAGCAAATTTTAAGATGTTCAAGAAAGCAACTCTTTCTTCTCTTTTGAGAAGTGCAAGCTGTTAGGATCGAGAGCACTAAGAGGGGGGGGGTGGGTGAATTAGTGCAGCGGAAAACTTTCTGCGATTAAAATCGAAAGCTGCGTTTGACTGATAAAAACAACTTCTGTATGAAAGTTGATACTAATCAATGTTAATGTCAAACTAAGCAGACAGTTTGCAGCTATGATGAAAACCAGAATATCGGCGCAAACTAAAATCCGACGTTCGTACGAAGAAACTGATTTATGTCTAAATGCTGATTCGTAAATCACTTGATTAGATAAGACGCAGTTTAAGCAGGAGTATAAAGGCAGTGTGCAGTATTGGTAAAGCTCAAAATGTAAATGCAAAGCTCAAAACGTAAATGCAATCTGTAATATGATGATCATGCGAAAAAGCAGATTTACGTCTAAACGCAGATTTACGTCTAAACGTTGAAACTTGTTTGTAAAATCGTAGAGGGCAGTAACTATTGAGAAGTTTTCAGTGAAGGTAAAATGCTTAAAGGAAATGCAAACCGAGATTTAGAGTGGTTCGGTCAATCTTGACCTACTCCACTTTTGGCTTCCTCCACCGATGAGGTCACTGATGTCAACTAGAGGCCTTCCTTCAATAGGCGAAGGCCAACCACCTTCTTACAGATTCACTCCTTTTGACGGGCTTAGGAGACAACCCTTACAGAAGTTTTCTCTCCTCTCTTTACAACTCAAACTTTGAAGAACAGAAAGAGGAGAACTAGCAGTTTTGAGCTCTAAGAACCATAGAAAGACAGCAAGATTTCGAGTGTGTGTTCTATGCTTTCAGTGCTGAATGGGTGGGGTATTTATAGGCCCCAACCCAGTTCAAATTTGGAGCTCAATTCTGTCAATTCCCGGAATTCCGGGATCAGGCGGTTGCACCTCCTGATTGGGGCGGTTGCACCGCCTGGCAGAGCTCGAAGACTGAGCCTTTGGGCGGTGCCACCTCTGTCAGGGGCAGTTGCACCTCTCTGCCAGAGCTCGAAGACCGAGCTCAAGCGGTTGCACCACCTGACTGGGGAGGTTGCACTGCCTGGCAGAGCTCGAAACTTGAGCTCTGGCGGTGCTACGTCTTGGCAGAAGAGGTTGCACTGCCCAATCTCGCTCGGAGACTGAGCCCGGGGCGGTGCCACCTCTTGGCTGGGGTGGTTGCACCGCCCAGTCTCGTTGGGAGACATAGTCTGGGCAGTGCTACCTCCTGGCTTGGGCGGTTGCACCTCCCACAGCAATCAAGGTCCGAATGGGTTAATCCATTCGGCCCAATTTGATTCTTTTAGGGGCCCAATTGCCCCAAGATTAAGCTAATGGGATCACCTCCCATTTCTAACTTAATCAATGTGCTAACTATGATTATTTCCTAAGACATATTCTGTAGCTTGCTCCGGTGCGTCAATCGCTTCTTCCGGCAAGTTTCCGGCGAACTTCCGTCGATCATCCGACGAACCCTCGGTGATCCTTCTGCGGACTTCTGGCAAACTCCTAGACTTGCGACGATCCACTTGGCAAGTTCCGACGAGCTCCTTTGGCAAGCTTCTAGACTTCTCGGATTTGTTCCCGCAGAACCTCCGACGACTGTCCGAACTTCCGTCGAGCTCTTGAACTCCCAACGTGATCATTGTCATGACTCCGGAACAACTCCTGCTGCATGTCTTACTTTCATCGTAGTTAATCCTGTACACTTATCTCAACACATAGATTAGACAAACAATTGACAATTGATTTCATCATCAAAATCCGAGATTCAACAATCTCCCCCTTTTTGATGATGACAATCAATTGATAATGGAGTTAACCTTAACTCCCCTTGTCTATATGCCATACTTCTTGAATTTAAAAACTTTATAAATTCAAGAGACATATTCCTATCATGATTCCTATCATGATGTATCTCTTTGAAGATGATGTCAAGGCTTGACATTCATTTTCAAATATAACAAGTTTGAATGATGGTAATTGTAGCAATTCATCATATTGTAAGATATCGACATATAAAGCTATGAAGCAAGATTTTGATATCATTACATGATATACACATTTCGAATATTTAGCAAGTGTAGCATTGCATCACATGGTAAGATATCAGTTCGTACGATGCAAATTTTTGTTTGATATCTTGATACAGGGCATATAGCAATGATAGCAATCATATATTTCTTGGTGATGCAAGTATGGCCTAATCATAGCATCAGTGATAGCAACCATATCAACATCAGTGATAGCAAACATATCAGCATCAGTGATAGCAACCATATCAACATCAGTGATAGCAAACATATCAGCATCAGTGATAGCAACCATATCAATTCATATATTTCTCCCCCTTTGTCATCAACAAAAAAACATGGTAGATGTGATTCCAGGAGAACAATATAAGCAGGTTATCAAGCACATAAAGGAAGGCATGACACGTATAATGCTTTGAATACCTCTTCTCCTTGCATGTTATAATTCTTTGTGCATAAAAGAGGAAACTCATTTTTCCAAAAATAAGAGTGTACAGGAAAATCCGATCTTTAGCATTCAAATAGTTAAGCAAATCCGAAAATGAAATGAACTTTTCCAAAACATAATTTCTAACATGTTATTTGATCAAGTGATACCAAAGCATGTAATACTAATCAAGTGATTTGATCATTCAATAAAGTTCGAAAAATAATTTTAGCTAGTTTAAGTATTTGGACACATCAACATTCCTAATTCTCTTCTTATAAAATCAAATTGTTCTTCACTTAGAGGTTTTGTAAAAATATCAGCTAGTTGATGTTTAGTATCAATGAACTCTATGATTACATCATGATTCGTAACATGATCTCGTATAAAGTGATGTCTGATATCAATATGTTTTGTTCTTGAGTGTTGTATAGGGTTCTTTGTTAAGCATATTGCACTTGTGTTATAACATTTAATTGGAATATTTTTAAGATGAACTTTATAATCTTCTAAGGTGTTTTTCATCCATACAACTTGTGCACAGCATGCACTTGCTGCAATATATTCAGCTTCGGTTGTTGATAGTGCAACCGAGTTTTGTTTCTTAGATGACCAGGAAACAAGGGCATGTCCTAAGAATTGACATGTTCCTGATGTGCTTTTTCTATCTAATCTACAGCCAGCAAAGTTCGCATCAGCATAAGCAATTAACTCAAGATTCTCTGATTTTGGGTACCATAATCCTAGATTTGTGGTACCATTAAGATATCTGAGTATTCTTTTAACTGCTTTGATATGAGATATCTTAGGGTTTGATTGAAATCTAGCACAAAGTCCTACACTGAACATGATGTCTGGTCTTGTTGCAGTGAGGTAAAGTAAACTTCCTATCATACCCCTATAAGTTTTTTGATCAAAGCTTTCTCCACTTTCATCAATTTCTAACTTAGTGGAGGTGCTCATAGGAGTGTTAATGGCTTTTGAGTTCTTCATATTAAACTTCTTTAGTAAATTCATAGCATATTTAGTTTGACTAATAAAGATGTCATTGCTTAGTTGTTTGATTTGTAAACCTAAGAAGAATGTTAACTCTCCCATTAAACTCATTTCGAATTCAAGACTCATAGTTTTAGCAAAAGATTCACAGAGAGATTCATTCGTAGAACCAAAGATAATATCATCAACATAAATTTGAACAATGAGAAAATTATTTTTAAAATTCTTGATGAATAATGTAGTATCAACCTTGCCTTTTATGAAATTATTTTCAATGAGAAAAGAACTAAGTCTCTCATACCAAGCCCTTGGAGCTTGTTTTAAACCATAGAGAGCTTTAGTTAATCTAAACACATGATTAGGGAGACTATTATTTTCAAATCCAGGAGGTTGTTCAACATAGACTTCTTCGAAAATAAAGCTATTAAGAAAAGCGCTTTTAACATCCATTTGAAACAACTTAAAATTATTACTACTAGCGTAGGCAAGGAGCATCCTTATGGCTTCTAATCGAGCCACAGGAGCGAAGGTTTCTTCATAATCGATACCTTCTTCTTGGTTGAAACCTTTGGCCACTAATCTAGCCTTGTTTCTAACCACGATACCATTTTCATCTTGCTTGTTTCTAAAGACCCATTTAGTACCAATAACTAAATGGTCATTTAGCCTAGGAACAAGCGTCCACACCTCATTTCTCTCAAATTGATTCAATTCATCTTGCATTGCGATAATCCATGAATCATCTTTCATGGCTTCATCAACACATTTGGGTTCAATTTGGGAGAGAAAGGCAGCGTTGGCACAAAAATTTTTAAAAGAAGATCGTGTTTGAACCCCCTTTGATGTGTCCCCTAAGATTAGCTCCTTAGGATGAGCATCTACATACTTCCAATCTTTGGGTAAGGAAATCTGGGAAGTGGATGCATCCAAGTTGCCAGTTGGAGACGGGGTTTCATTTAAATTCAAGGAATCAAAATTAACATCATCATCAAGATCATTTTTCCTAATTTCTAAAATCTCATTGAAAACAACATGAATGGATTCTTCAATAATTAAAGTTCTTATATTGAAGATACGAAAAGCTTTAGAAACCGAAGAATAACCAAGAAAGATTCCTTCATCGGATTTAGCATCAAATTTTCCTAAGCTATCCTTTTCATTCAAGATAAAACACTTACACCCAAAGACTTTAAAATATGAAACATTGGGTTTTTTGTTATTCCATAACTCATAAGGAGTTTTGGTGAGTAGGGGTCTTACTAGAACTCTATTCAAAATATAGCATGCAGTGTTTACGGCTTCGGCCCAAAAATATTTGGGTAGGCTATGTTCATTCAACATGGTTCTTGTCATTTCTTGTAAATTTCGATTTTTTCTTTCTACTACCCCATTTTGTTGAGGATTTCTTAGAGTAGAGAAATTATGGTTGTATCCATTGAGTTCACAGAATTCTTGGAAATCATGGTTTTGAAATTCTCCAGCATGATCACTTCTAATTGACGAAATCATAGAACCCTTCTCATTTTGAACAAGTTTACAAAACTTGGTAAAATATCTAAAGCATTCATTTTTCTGTTTTAAGAAGTAGGTCCATGTATATCTGCTATAGTCATCAACAATGACAAAGGCGTATTTGCTACCTCCTAGACTCGATGTAGAGATTGATCCGAACAAGTCCATATGGATCAATTGTAAGGGCCTAGAGGTGCTTATTTGATTCTTAGTCTTGAAACTACCCTTAATTTGTTTACCTAATTGGCAAGCATCACATACATTATCTTTGATGAACTTGATATGAGGAATTCCTCTTACAAGTTCTTTAGATGATATTTGAGTGATTAGTTTCATGCTAGCATGACCTAATCTTCTATGCCATAGCCAAGCATCCTCATTCAAAACCGAAAAATGTATTTCATTACACAAATCATTTATGTCAATAGTGTATACGTTATTTTGTTTTAATGCAATCATGGACATGTTTTTATGTGATTTTTCAATGATGCAAGCATTAGATTCGAATTTGACAGTGTATCCTTTATCACATAATTGACTAATGCTCAAGAGGTTATGTTTTAAACCATCAACTAACAAAACATCTTTAATAAAGAAGTTGGATTTGTTACTTATGGTTCCTTTGCCAATGATTTTACCCTTGTTGTTGTCTCCGAAGGTGACATAGCCTTCGTCTATGCTATTGAGCTTAGAGAATTGAGATGGATCTCCGGTCATATGCCTTGAGCATCCACTATCAAGGTACCATCTCTTGCTCCTAGCTTGCGATGGTGTGGGTTTCTACAAGAAAGGATGATTTTTAGGTACCCATTTGCTTTTGGGTGCCTCAAAGATAGATCTACATTGTTTATCATGTTACATAGATTTTATCATGGTTCCTTTAGGAACCCAAGTCAGTTTGTTTGGACTTATTTTCTTGAATGGACAATAATGCGTCTTGTGTCCAAATTTGCAACAAAAGTTGCATTTGGTTTGGTGTTGAACATGTAAGATGGGGCCTTTTATGAAGGTGGTTGGATTTAGGTGAGAACTTCTCATAAATCCAATTCCACTCCTTTTTGGAACGTGACCCTTGTTTGCAAGGATCATGTTCAATGACTTGCTACCAACCTCGAATTTCTTCAAGGTGTCCTTAAGTAGCAGGTTTTCTTTTTGGAGAGTTTCTAGATCATGGCATTTGATACATGAATTTAAACTATCATGATATTCAGTTTTTAACTTATCAAAATCACAAGTAAGACTATCATGCTCCTTTTTTAGCAATTTGTATTTTCTATTGATAATCTTGCATTCATCAAATAAGTCATGTAAGGCATTTAATAATTCATCGAAAGATAAATCAGCATCTAATAAATTCGTTACCTCATCTCCGATGGCCATTAAGGCGTAATGAGCAACTTGCTCGGTGTTGGACTCCTCTTCTTCGGATGCGCTCGAATCATCCCATGTTCCGGTAGACTCTCGACAAGCTCCTGGACTTCACGACGAACTTTTTGGTGAGTTCTGATGAGCTTCTCTAGCAAGCTCCGAGACTTCTCGGCTAGTTCCGACGAACGTCCGGACTTCCGACGAACTCTCGAACTCCCAACGAAATCATGTCCTTGACTCTGGGACTTCATTTTTCTTTATGCCTTGCTATCATAGTTAATCTTGCACATGTAAAAATATACTTCGATCTAGACAATTAATACTAAGCATTAATCATGTTGTCCGGCTTGTCATTGGTCCCTCGATGCTTCGTTCGATTCTTCGGCGCATCGTCCTCTCTTGCGGCCTATTGCCAAATTGGCCAGTTGACTTCGTAACTCCGATATCCTTGGTGCAATATCCGCTCTTCTTGGCCCGATGCCCGAATCCATGGCCCAAAGCCTTTTGTCGATACGTCGACCGATCCTCCGGCCTAACGTCCAATCTTCTGACATGTTTTCCCCTGGCACAACATGATTCTTCCTACTTTAATTATCTCATCCTGATCAAAGCATCCTGCATCACTTAAAATGTAGATTAAAACATAAACACTTATCAATTGGTTTCATCATCAAAATCCGAGATTCAACATATGGAACACTTCAGAGCATAACAATGGCAGATGAAACATTTCGGAGCATATCAATGGCGTATGAAATGTTTTGGAGCATATCAGTAATGAATGAAACATTTCGGAGCTTATCAATGGTGTACGAAATGTTTCGAAGCATATCAATGACAAATGAAACATTTCGAAACATATCAATGGTATATGAAATATTTCAAAGCGTATCAATGGTGTATGAACATTTCAAAGGCATAGGGAGCATTTCGGAACATATCAATAGCATATAACATATTTCTAAGCATATCAACGGCATGTGAATCATTTCGGAGTATATAAAAGAACAAATACGAAACAGAAGCTCAAACGTCATATTTGACATTGCATTCATATCATTCTTATCCAAAGCATGTATAGAAACATATAACCAAAGCTCTGGATATCATATCAAACATACAAAAGGTGCAATGGGACCACATACATAATGTGATTCATCCATTTCTGAATGACCACCAGACAGAAGTCTCCCACGTTTGGGAGCTCAATCCACCCACGTTTAGGTGAAGTCAGAGGGGGCCGGCAGAGCATCACAGGCTCTATACATAACTTCCTTTACTATTTCTGGCAAAGGTTCATAGTATCCTATAAATATCAGAGTACAAAAGGATAGTGTGAAAAATAAAATTAGCACATATTGAAAGCACTTAGAACAACGAAACGTACATGTGCCTTTATGAGTCAATATGATGCAAATATAATCTTTTACAAATGCATTCAAACTTGAAAGGAAACCAAGGCAAGAGCATATAAGGATTTTAGCATATATCATACGCAAATGCGGAACAACAAAACATACATATGCCCATACGAAAAATACGATACAATATAAACTTTACATAATAGGTTTCAAAAATGTAAATAATTTAAAGACAAGAGCATAAAAAAATTCAAAGCAGTAATATAAAGCTCATTTGAAGAAAGAATGCTAAATGAAATCAATTTCCAAAGGGAATGGAACAAGAACATGCGAAATCGGCCAAAGCTCGATTTCTGGCAGAATTCGAGAGGCACATTGGATAAATGATGCAAACTATCAGTTATACTCCAATTTACTCAGGAAATATATCATTGAAAAGATATTTTAACCTACTTTCAGATTAAATAAGCTTCATATGAATTGAACTATCCAACAGAGAGTTACAAATAATTTAGTAAACAAAGGTCGGAGAACAAAACCTCTGTTTGGTAGAATTCATAAGGTCAGATTCAACAGATAACTAGGTAGGTGTTTGAACTTTAAATCTTTCAATCTATATATCAAAAGAAATATCTATGAGTCTATTTCCAATGAAATTAGTTTTGAACAAATCAGAGTTTCCAACAATGAGTTAGAATTGATTTAGTAATCAAAGGTCAGAAAACAAAATCATTATTTTGTAGAATTCATAGGGTCAGCTTCAAAAGATAACCAGGTAGGCATTTGGACTCTAAATCTTTCAATATATAATTAAAAGAAAGATCTATGAGTCTAGTTTCTAATGAAATAAGCTTTGAATAAATCGAGATTTCCAACAGGGACTTATAGGTAGTTTAATATCAAAAGGTCAGAAATTATGATCCCTATTTTATAGAATCTGTAGGCTCATTTGACCTAGAAGTTTGGGCTAGCAAACTTACTCCAAATTCTTAAAATAAGCTATCAAAAGAAAGGTTTATGAGTCTATATTCTGATCAAACAAGTTTTGTCCAAATCAAAGGTCAATGCATGAAGTTATAACCATAAGAAGGTAGAAAGGTTAGAATCTCGGAAGTTTCACAGATTTAAAATCGTTACGTCTAAATAGTAGATATATCAAATGCAAGGCTAGAACAATTCAAAGTTTTCATATTCAAGGCAAAAGCAGAGATGGAATTGCAGTAGAAAAGATTAAAACACATGTAATAGGAAGGATCAAAACACTTACAATAGGAAAGAACAGAACACTTGCAATAGGAAGAACATAATACTTGCAATAGAAAACAATAGAATACTTGCAATAGGAAAGATTAAAACACTTGCAATAGGAAAGATCAAAACACTTGTAATAGAAAGGATTAAAACACTTGCAGGAGAAAAGATCATGACACTTGCCTTTCGAAAGTTTTGATCCAAAGATCCGAAGAAGGTGTACACCTGAATCCTTCTTCTATTTTTCCTCCGTGTCCTCTCCCTGTTTCATTTTCTACATCTGTCTTCTTTTTTTTCCAGCTACTGCTGCCACTGCCACAGTTGCAGCTGCAACCACAACTGCAGTCACAGCCGCAGCCACGACCGCAGCCCCTTTGACTGTGCTACTTCCTTCCTCCCTTCTCTCATTCCTTCTTCTTCTTTCCCAAACATAGTTGCCACAGCCACTGTCGCTGCTGCTGCCATAGCCACACTGCTACCACAGCCATAACCGTATCGCTACCACAGTCACTCCCGTTGTCACTGCCGCAACCACAGCCACCTTCCCCTCTTCCTCTTCTTCCCACTTTTCTCCCTCTCCTTCTTGTTGAATCTCGTATTTTGATGATGAAACCACTTGATATGTGTTTATGATTTAATTTACGTTTTGAGTGACAAAGGATCTTCGATTAGGATGAGACAATTAAAACAGGAAAATTATGTTGTGCCAGAGGAACATGTCAGAAGATTGGACATCGGGCCGGTGGATCGGTCGACGTATCGATAGAAGACTTTGGGTCGTGGATTCGAGCATCGGGCTAAGAAGAGCGGGTAATGCACCAAGGATATCGGAGTTGCGGAGTCAACTGGCCGATTGGACAATAAGCCGTAAGAGATGACAATGCGCCGAAGAGTCGGACGAAGTGTCGTAGGACCAATGACATGCCGGACAACTTGATTATTGCTTTGTATTAATTGTCTCGATCGAAGTTTTGTTTTAAGTATACAGGATTAACTACAATAGCTTGAAGACATAAAGCAAGTCTACCGGAGTCAAGTTCGACGGGTGTTCAAGAGTCCGAAGATTCGTCGGAGATGTTGCCGGAACCAACCGAGAAGAAATCGGGGACTTGTCGGAGTTTTCGAAAGTCCATCGAAGAGATCGTCGGAGGTTCGCGGAGATCACCGAGAAGGCTCCGCTACTCGCTGAACTTGCCACAAGATCGGGAGCCTACTAGGAGTCTGCTAGAAGAAATCCGAGGGTGTATCGGAAGTCCACCAGAAGTTCGCCGAAAAGCTCACGAAAGGAAACTCGACATTACCAGTTAAAAACTTGCTTAGGACTATCTCTTAAGCTCATATTTTGTATGTAATTAGGGTTAAGATTAAGGGTTAATCCTATAACCCGGTTAGGGGCCAATTGGGCCCGAGTTTGGATTGGTTTGGGCCAAGTTTAGAGCCCAACCAGTGAGTTGAAATAGTGTAGGCGATGGCACCGCCAGACTGGGTGATGCCACCGCCTAGAGCCTGAAGTATCAGGCGGTGGTATCGCCAGATTGGACGATGGCACCGCCCAGCACCCGAGAGTTCGGGCGGTGGCACCGCCCAGAACCCCAGAGTTCCGGTGGTGGCACTGCCAGAACTCTGTCAATGTTGAAATTGACAGGCGGTGGCACCGCCACCGACAGGCGTTGGCACCGCCAGCCTCGGAAACCCAAGAGAATTCAAAATTTGGAGCCCAAATTTGAATCATCTTGGGGCCTATAAATACCCCTCAATTCTCGGCAGAGAATACAACCTTTTAATGAGTAAGAGATTGAGATAAAGTCTTAGCAAAGTCTTTAGCAAGTCTTGTTTTCAATTGCTTGAGTGTTCACCTCCTTCTTTCTCGTTGTAAACTTGTAAGAGTGTGAACCACTTGTAAAAGGTTGTAAGAGGGGTATTTGTCATTCCCCTTCAAAGTGATTTACTAGTGGAAGTTAGGAGCCTCTTCGAAGAAGGCTTCGCAAGTGGATGTAGGTCATTTTGACCGAACCACTTTAAATTGGCGTGTTCCTTGAATGTGTGAGCTCTTACTTTCCTAAAATTGTTCTTTACACTACTGCAAGCTTTCGGTTTTCATCTACTCAAGTTACTATCGAATCGAAATCTCTATGTATTTACGAAATCGTTTTTAAACTTACGAGTTTTAATCCGTTGCATTAATTCACCCCCCCCCCCCCTCTTAGTGTCGCTCCTGCTAGTCATAGGTGCCCAGCAAGCCAATCACATGAGTGATGGCACGTGTGACTTGATACAGAATCTTTTTGCTTATTATATTTTGGCGTATATCACTTTATAACTATTGCATAAATGCATACATATATTGTGATGTCCTTGGATTTGTGCAATGGGAATCGGATCGTGATGAGATCACGATAATGAGATCGATTCACCTTTAAACACATATCCTAAATGATCCCGGTCATAGGTTACTCGAGAGGGACATCGTGATAACCGGATAGACTGGTATGCTGTATACCCGTCCATATGATGGATGCAGCTGGTCTCAAAGCTGCTCGTGTAGGGACACTAGGGATACAGTACAGGTGCTCATTGGAGAATGAGTTCACTGATTGATCCGCTTACGGAATGCTGGATGGTTGATGATGCCTTATTATCAGACAACGATTCCGTAGTCCTAGTGGTGTATCTGGTCCTTAGACTTGAGACACCAAGGATGTCCTGTATAAGTGCTCCACTCTTTGATACCAGACTTATAGGTTTGGCTGTCCCAGATCTAGTACAGCTGGTCATTGGGAGTGGTAGTCGACCTTACGAGGGCTATTGAGTGTCGATAGAGGATAATCCACTCTCGGCGTCATGAGAGGAATATCCCATGTGTTCTTGCTCAGACAAATCCCTGGCCAGGGTCATTCGGGTTGAGAGAGAAAGAGTTCTCTAGGAGAATCCGATTAGAGCGAGACTCGAGTAGAAACCGTATGGGTCTGACAACACTATGCTCGATATACGGTCTCTGGGATATTAGATGGATGAGGGATTAAAGGTACATGGTAACTGAGGACAGACAGGTCCAATAGATTGGATTCCCCTGTATCGTTTGGGGACTACGACGTAGTGGCCTAGTACTTCCATAGTCGATGAGTCAAGTGAATTATTACAGAGATAATAATTCACTGAGTTAGAAGGAGTTCTGACAGGTATGACTCACGGCCAGCTCGATATTGGGCCTAGAGGGTCACACACATATGATAGGCATTACGATGAGTAGAGGTTCGGATATGAGATATCCGACGGAGCCCTTGTCTTATTGGATGCAGATCCAATACCCACTAGGGGAGGACCCATTAGGGTTTGACAGGGGACCTCTATAAATAGGAGGGATTCAGAGCCTCATAGGCTAGAGCCTTTGCTTGCCTTTCCTATTCTCCTCTTCCTCTCCACCTCAGATCAGGCCTGGAGTTTTTGAGGAGCGTCGTCGTAACCCTGCTGTGTGGATCACCGCTAGAGAGGAGGACGCTTGACCTCCTTTACCCTCTCCTAAGGATCTGCAAGGAAACAGGGATATACGATCTCCCTAGGTAACACAATATACTCTATACGCAGTTTCATGTTTCACGGATTTTTGCGCACCAATCTTCGCACGACGACGAACATCTTTTTGGGAATCGGGGATTTTGTTTTTTTGTTCTTCCGCTGCGCATGTGATGTTGCCCCCATGATTTCCCAACAGTGGTATCAGAGCCAGGTTATTCGTGCGAATGATTGGTTTTGAACTGTGTGTGTTGTGTTTAGGAAGAATTTTGACGTCAAAATCGTTGAAGCAAAAATAAGGAAGGGCAGCAACAGTTGCTGCCCTCGATCTGCGTGCGTGCAGCGCAGCCGAAGGCAGGCAGCACAGCGCCGGCGCATGCGCAAGCGCTGTGCCTGCAGCAGCCGGCCGGCGGCCTGCTTGCAGCAGGCTTGTGTCCGGCGGGGCTGGCAGCCCGCGGGCAGAGGCGCCTGCGGCCGCTTCTCCCGCGGGGTGAGGCGCCGCAGGGCAGCGGCGCTTGCCGCCACTGCTCCCGCGGGCGAAACCCTCCCCCCCACAGGGGCGGCCGCCCGGCGGGACAACACCGCCTGCGGGCGTTGCCCCGCCGGCAGAACCGCCGCGGAGGCGGCGGCGCCCGCGGGGGAGCCCACCTGCAGCGGCAGCACCGCCTGCGGGCGTGCCACCTGCAGGCGAGGGCAGCGCCCTCGCCCCGCCGCACAGGCCGCCGCCAGCAGGGTGGCGGCGGCGGCGGCAGCAGCAAAGGATAGTAGGGCATTAGGGTTTTCTGGGAAAAAGATAGTTTTACCCCTCGGAATTTGAGAAATTCCAGTTTCTGTCTTTTGTCCAAATTACGAAAATACCCCTATAAATTCAGAAATTCCCTACATGTCCCTGATTTCAAAAAATATTAATTAATTAAAAGGTTTAGTTGATTATTATTTTTATTATTATCTAGTAGTCCTACATGATAATGATTATTTATACATGTGATGTATGATGTATGGACGGATGATCATGGACCGTGTGATGTGTGTACTTGTGATTATTATTATTGAGGTCTGCGAGCCTTCATTATATTTCTCGTTTATTGTCGGGCCTGCGTGCCTATGATTAAGTTGTAATCACATGAGGAGGCGCAGCGGGAGCGTGGATACGGTAACGGGACCCACGAGACGGACGATCGCGATGCATGAAGATGCATCAAGATGTCGACGGAACCGATGAGGACGAGATAGACGATCACAGGGCATGGAGATGCACCGTTGCACACATAGATCTTGATGTGAGTGATTAGGCCTACTGGCTCGGGCCTAATCACATTAGGTTGTGGTCCATGATCATCTGGTGTAATTGATTATACACATACTAGATAAGTATATATATTTGCATGCGATGTATATATATATTAAATATGTATATGTGTGACATGTCACATTAGGAGACCAAATCTTAGAAACATCTCTCGATAATATTAAGTCGGTAAACGTGAGGCAATTAGATTGACCCACGTGGCCTTCCATCGTTATAAGTAGGAACCGATTCCCGGTGTAGGTTGAGTTGGTCGAGTCCCTCGAGACTCACTTATATCGCGATTCGCTATCTTGCTTACGACATAGAGATGTCACCGGTGACCTGAGGGCATGGTATACTTGGTCGAGTCCCTCGAGGGTATATCATCAAATCAGACTCATCTTATAACGAAGGTGTTGACTTAACCGAGCATCATGGTTGGTCGAGTCCCTCGAGGCTATGGTGATTCGGAGGCCGAACAGGACAGGAATCACAAGGAGTTGTGATCGGCAAGAGTTGCCTACCTTTTAGGCTTAGTGTGATTGGTCAAGTCCCTCGAGGTTACACTAAGACGCTGATTGGATCCTGATCCCCACTAGAAGTCTGCCGGAGACTTCCGTTTCACGTGCTGAGGTTGTCGCGTGACTCGTTAGTAAAATAGTGGGAGCATATTAAGATAGAAGTCCATATCTTGATAGTTTATTTCTTGCAAAATCTGCATATTATTCATTTCTGCTGCATCTTTATTTTTAGAAAATGTCACTTTCAAATCCCTTACGTGGCATACTTGATGTCAATCGCCTCACTGGTCCAAATTATACGGATTGGCTCCGTAACTTGAGAATTATTCTCACAGCGGAGAAAATCGTGTACGTCCTTGATTCAGTGATGCCTACGCCCGAAGAAGGGGCAAACGAGGATGAGATCGCTCGCTACGTGAAGTACATTGATGACTCCACTCTTGCTCAGTGCTATATGTTGGGCTCTATGACTCCTGAGTTACAGAGACAACATGAAAAGATGGATGCCAGATCCATTCTCCTACATGTTCGCAAATTGTTTGAGGAACAAGGAAGGACTCAACGATATGAGATATCCAAGAGCCTTTTTCGCACTAGGATGACTGAGGGGACACCGGTTCAGAACCATGTCCTAAAGATGATTGAGTGGATAGAGAAACTCACAGGTCTAGGAATGGTCCTAGAGGATAACTTGTGTGTGGACATTGTGCTTCAGTCCCTACCAGATTCCTTTTTACAGTTCATAATGAATTTTAATATGAACAAGCTTGAGGTGACTCTCCCAGAGCTCCTCAATATGTTGAGGGAGGCAGAGAGTACTATTAAGAAAGAGAAGTCAGTTCTCTACACTGGTGAGACCAGAAAGAAAAGGAAAGCAGAAAGGTCCCTTAAGAAGGGAAAGGGCAAGGGCAGACCAGGTAAAGCAAAAGTTGCTAAGAAAGACCCAATAAAGGACAAAGGCCAATTCTTCCACTGTGGTAAAGATGGGCACTAGAAGAGGAACTGCAAAGAGTACCTTGTAGAAAGGGCGAAACAAAAACTTGATGAAGCTTCAGGTACATTCATGATTAGTCTCCATTTGTCAGACTCTTATGATAACACATGGGTATTGGATACCGGTAGTGCTTATCATATATGTAATTCGTTGTAGGTTCTGGCAAGGCTTAGGATACTAGAGAGAGGCGAGATGGACCTCAAGATGGGTAATGGAGCAAAAGTTGCTGTATTAGCTGTTGGCGAGATCTCCCTACATCTGCCTAGTGGAGCTTTTATTGCATTAGATGCATGTTATTTTGTTCCTTCTATTATCAAAAATATTATCTCCATTTCATGTTTAATCGTTAGTGGATATAAATTTGTTTTTGAGAATAATGGTTGTTCGATATTATTAGATGATAAGATCATCATGAAAGGAACATTGCATAATGGTTTATTTATGTTAGACACTACTCAACATATCATGAATGTAAATGTGTCTAAGAGGAAACGAGATGAAGTGAACAGTGCATACCTGTGGCATTGTAGGCTAGGTCACATCCATGAAAGAAGGATTCAAAAGTTACTAAATGATGGATATCTAGATCCATTCGACTACGTGTCATATGCAACTTGTGAACCTTGCATTCGTGGAAAATTGACCAACTCTCCATTTAGTGGAATTGGAGAGAGAGCCACTGAGTTGTTGGAACTCATACATAGTGATGTATGTGGACCCATGTCAACTCATGTCATTGGAGGTTACTCCTACTTCATTACATTTACTGATGATTTCTTAAGGTATGGATATGTGTACTTAATGAAGTACAAGTCCGAGGCCTTTGAGAAATTCAGAGAGTATAAGAATGAGGTGGAGAACCAGACTGGAAAGAGTATCAAAACTCTTCAATCAGATCGAGGAGGTGAGTACTTAAGTACAGAGTTTACTCAGTTCCTCAAAGACCATGGGATATTATCCCAATGGACACCTCCTTACACACCTCAGCTCAATGGTGTCTCTGAAAGGAGAAATTGTACGTTATTAGATATGGTACGGTCCATGATGAGTTTCGCTGACCTACCCATCTCATTCTGGGGATATGCCCTAGAAACCGCAGCTTACCTTCTGAACAGAATTCCAACTAAGTCGGTAGTGTCTACACCATATGAGATATGGAAAGGGAAGAAGCCTGATCTTAAGGTTGTTAAGATTTGGGGCTGCCCTACCCATGTTAAAAGACACAACCCTGATAAGTTAGAATCAAAGACAGAGCGATGCAAATTTGTGGGATACCCCAAGGAAACTTGTGGGTATTATTTCTATCATCTCGAGGACCAAAAGGTCTTTGTAGGTAAGAGAGCAGTGTTCCTTGAGAAGGAACACATTCTTGGCGGAGACAGTGGGAGAATGATAGAGTTGAGCGAGGTTGGAGAACCAAGCTTAAGCACCACTCTACAGCCCGAGTCTGTTCAAGTACCTAATACACAATTTTCAACTTTATGCAGGTCTGATAGAGTATCTCATCCTCCTGAGAGATATGTGGGACATATTAGAGGAGAGGATGTTGAGGATATTGATCCTCAGACCTACAAGGAGGCTATTATAAGTATAGACTCCGGGAAGTGGCAAGAAGCCATGAATTCTGAGATGGATTCTATGTACTCCAACAAGGTTTGGAACCTAGTTGATGCGCCCGAAGGTATTGTACCCATCGGTTGCAAGTGAATCTTTAAGAAAAAGATCGGAGTAGATGGAAAGGTAGAGACTTATAAAGCAAGGCTAGTGGCTAAGGGGTATCGTCAAAGGCAAGGTGTTGATTACGACGAAACCTTCTCACCCGTAGCAATGCTAAAATCCATCAGAATTCTATTGGCTATTGCAGCACACTATGATTATGAGATCTGGCAGATGGATGTGAAAACTGCATTCCTCAATGGGAACCTCGAGGAGGAGGTGTATATGATGCAACCTGAGGGATTCGTGTCCAAGAACTGCCCAGATAAGGTGTGTAGGTTGCTTAGATCCATTTATGGACTAAAGTAAGCTTCTCGAAGTTGGAACATAAGATTTGATGAGGCAATCAGATCTTATGACTTCGTTAAGAATGAAGATGAGCCTTGTGTATACAGAAAGGTAAGTGGGAGTGCTATCACCTTTTTGGTGTTATATGTGGATGACATCCTCATCATTGGGAATGACGTAGGAATGCTATCCACAGTAAAGGCTTGGTTATCTGGACACTTCTCCATGAAGGACTTAGGGGAAGCATCCTATATCTTGGGGATTAGAATCTATAGAGATAGATTCAAAAGGATGCTTGGCTTGTCCCAGTCCAGGTACATAGAAACCATTGTCAAAAGGTTTGGCATGGAAAATTCCAAGAGAGGTCTCATACCGATGAGACATGGGATATCGCTTTCTACGAGTATGTCCCCAAAGACTCCAGAAGAAAGGGCAAACATGAATATGATACCTTATGCCTCAGCAATAGGGTCTATCATGTATGCCATGCTATGTACTAGGCCTGATATAGCGCATGCTCTGAGTGTCACGAGCAGGTATCAGGCTGATCCAGGCTTGGAGCACTGGAAAGCAATAAAGTGTATCCTTAAGTACTTGAGAAGGACTAAGGATCTTTTACTAATATATGGAGGTAATAGCCTTAAGATTGAAGGCTACACTGACTCAAGTTTTCAGTCTGATGTCGATGATAGCAAGTCGAATTCAGGGTATGTGTACACCTTGAATGGAGGAGTAGTGTGCTGGAAGAGTTCTAAGCAAGATACCACTGCTGACTCGACCACAAAGCCGGAGTACATTGCTGCATCAGATGCAGCAAAGGAGGGAGTCTAGTTGAAGAAGTTCATTACAGATTTGGGAGTCGTGCCGGGTAGCGAGGAGCCGATCTCCCTATATTGTGACAACAACGGGGCGATTGCTCAAGCAAAGGAACCTAGGTCTCATCAGAAATCTAAACATGTTCTGAGGAGGTTCCACCTTATCAGAGAGATCGTAGCCCGAGGAGATGTAGCAGTGGAAAGAGTTCCATCCGAAGATAACATTGCAGATCCACTGACAAAGCCGTTGTCTCAGATTGTCTTTGAGCGTCACAGGGGTCTGATGGGGATCAGACACATAGGTGATTGGCTTTAGGTCAAGTGGGAGATTGCTAGTCATAAGTGCCCAGCAAGCCAATCACGTGAGTGATGGCACGTGTGACTTGATACAGAATCTTTTTGCTTATTATATTTTGGCGTATATCACTTTATAACTATTGCATAAATGCATACATATATTGTGATGTCCTTGGATTTGTGCAATGGGAATCGGATCGTGATGAGATCACGATAATGAGATCGATTCACCTTTAAACACATATCCTAAATGATCCCGGTCATAGGTTACTCGAGAGGGACATCGTGATAACCGGATAGACTGGTGTGCTGTATACCCGTCCATATGATGGATGCAGCTAGTCTCATAGCTGCTCGTGTAGGGACACTAGGGATACAGTACAGGTGCTCATTGGAGAATGAGTTCACTGATTGATCCGCTTACGGAATGCTGGATGGTTGATGATGCCTTATTGTCAGACAGCGATTCCGTAGTCCTAGTGGTGTATCTGGTCCTTAGACTTGAGACACCAAGGATGTCCTGTATGAGTGCTCCACTCTTTGATACCAGACTTATAGGTTTGGCTGTCCTAGATCTAGTACAGCTAGTCATTGGGAGTGGTAGTCGACCTTACGAGGGCTATTGAGTGTCGATAGAGGATCATCCATTCTCGGCGTCATGAGAGGAATATCCCATGTGTTCTTGCTCAGACAAATCCCTGGCCAGGGTCATTCGGGTTGAGAGAGAAAGAGTTCTCCGGGAGAATCCGATTAGAGCGAGACTCGAGTAGAAACCGTATGGGTCTGACAACACCATGCTCGATATACGGTCTCTGGGATATTAGATGGATGAGGGATTAAACGTACACGGTAACTGAGGACAGACAGGTCCAATGGATTGGATTCTCCTGTATCGTTTGGGGACTACGGCGTAGTGGCCTAGTACTTCCGTAGTCGATGAGTCAAGTGAATTATTACAGAGATAATAATTCACTGAGTTAGAAGGAGTTCTGACAGGTATGACTCACGGCCAGCTCGATATTGGGTCTAGAGGGTCACACACATATGGTAGGCATTACGATGAGTAGAGGTTCGGATATGAGATATCCGACGGAGCCCTTGTCTTATTGGATGCAGATCCAATACCTACTAGGGGAGGACCCATTAGGGTTTGACAGAGGACCTCTATAAATAGGAGGGATTCAGAGCCTCATAGGCTAGAGCCTTTGCTTGCCTTTCCTATTCTCCTCTTCCTCTCCACCTCAGATCAGGCCTGGAGTTTTTGAGGAGCGTCGTCGTAACCCTGCTGTGTGGATCACCGCTAGAGAGGAGGACGCTTGACCTCCTTTACCCTCTCCTAAGGATCTGCAAGGAAACAAGGATATACGATCTCCCTAGGTAACACAATCTACTCTATACGCAGTTTCATGTTTTGCGGATTTTTGCGCACCAATCTTCGCACGACGACGAACATCTTTTTGGGAATCGGGGATTTTGTTTTCTTGTTCTTCCGCTGCGCATGTGATTTTGCCCCCATGATTTCCCAACAGCTCCGATCCTAACAATTGGTATCAGAGCCATGATTTTCTACTTTGGTTTAACACTCAAAGAGAAATGGCTCTTTTCGGCCTTCAAGAGGGTCACTCTCTCATTCATCCTCCCTTTTTCAATGGGATGGACTACACTTATTGGAAAACTCGAATGAGAGTTTTCTTAATTTCTTTGGATTTGAATTTATGGCACATAGTCGAAAATAGATTTAAAATGTCTTCTCTTCCAATCAACCATTGGAATTATTTGGAGAAGAAGATGTTTTCTCTAAATGCAAAGGCTATGAATGCTTTATATTATACACTTGACAAAAATAAATTTAATCGTGTTTCGAATTGCGATTCGGCTTTTGATATTTGGAGAACTCTTGAGGTCACTCATGAAGGCACTAGCCGAGTGAAAGAGTCCAAAATCAATATTCTCATACATTCTTACGAACTTTTCCGAATGAAATCAAGTGAGTCCATCGAAGACATGTACACCCGTTTCACGGATGTCATCAATGGACTCAAAGCTCTTGGTAAAGATTTTTCTAACTTTGAACTTGTAACTAAAATCTTAAGATCCCTTCCTAAAAGTTAGGATCCAAAAGTAACAGCCATTCAAGAGGCCAAGGACCTTAAAACATTTCCTTTCGAAGAACTTATTTCATAGGTCATTACCTACGAAATAACGTACAATGCATGTGAAGAACTTGAGAACCACCTTCCAAAGGACAAGAAGGATTTTGGACATAGAACATTTGAAGACCACTCGAGCATAAGCTCAAGTGATAGTGAACTTAAACTACAAATGAAATAAAAATTAAAAAGCAAAAAGAACGGAACTACTTGCTTTGAATGCAAGAAAAGGAATAAGAATTGGGATGACTCGAGCTCCTCCGAAGATGAGGAGAAAATCAAAAAAGGTGAGGTGGCAAACTACGCCTTAACCACTTTCAATGATGAGGTAATCGAAATCCCCCTAATTTACTTTGAAATTACATAATGCTTTTAATAATACACTTCTTTTTGTAATTTAGTTTTGAATCAATTTTTTTAAAACTTAAATGTTCAAAAATGAAAATACAAAAATATGATCATGCTCGTAATCTTGAAAATGACAATGAAAATTGCATGTTCTATGTTAATACAATAAAATGTTAGATATAAATATAATGCTTGTACACCTAGTAAGATTAATCTTATGTATGTGTTTGAGAAGCAAGAATGTGTATTTCGATGATTTCCATATTGATTTTCAATGATGATGTATGACTTTTGAATGGAAGGCTTGATGATTTTTTATGAACCTTGTCTTTGGTTTTCAAACATGATGTATGGTTTTGACATAAGAATAAAATTTGAGCATTCTAATATAAAGTCAATCATATAAATTAAAATTAAAGAAGTTTTAGTTATCTATAAGAATCATTCAAAATTATGTTCAATGAAACCAATGCAATAAAGTTGTAATGAAAATATTAAAATTTTGATACTATGATTTGACGATTTTATGTATGAGATTTTAAAAGTTATACATGATGATTTTTATGATTTATTGGTCTTGATGGTTTTTATGACAATTTATTTTTCAATCCTAAAAGTTGGTGCACATTTTTATTTGGCAATAAATGAAACAAAATCATATGTTTTGAAACAATCGAAAAGAGGAAAATATTTTGAAAATTATTTTGATCAATCTTATTGATTTTGATGAATCCATTTGTATCATCTTTGTGAATATCTTGGATTTTGATAATGATTTGATGATTTAAATTTGAATAATTTTTTATCGAAATCACGATCTTGATCTCTTGAAATTTATAACATGAAATCCTTTATGAATCAAGATTTCTTACTCTTTATTCTTACATTTTGAGAAAATTTTCAATATGAATCATAAGTGTTCTTATGCATGAATTGAAATCTTTTTCTCCTACGTTTCCTTTTATGATTTACTAAAGAGAATATCCTTTTTGAAAATTCTTGACTTAAAATTTTATTTAAAAATCTCTTATTATTTGATCTCCTAAGATTTTCCTTTGATTATTTATGAGGAGGCTTTTCAAAAAGAAATCATGCCTTTTGGTATTCACATATTCTAATATTTTATGATATGATTTTTATGTAATTCCTTGTATTCATGAAATGTGTATCTCATCACCCAATTATTTTCTCCTTGATATTCCTTATGTGATGATATGAATACATGAAATATTCATTAATTTGTCTTGATGAAAAGTTATGATCATGAATGGTAGGATGTAATTTGACAAGTTAATACCATCATGATTTGAAACATTTATAATTTGAAATTATGCATGCAATACTTGTGCTTTCTAATTATGATATGATGTATTGCATATGATGTAAATCATGATTTAAAATACTATGAGTTGTTGCTAAAATAATGTATTATAAATGTTGATTTAATGTTTTGTATCATGAATGCTCTAAATGATGAATGTTTGATATCATGATCAAAATGTTGATAAATAGTTAAAAATTTTAGTATCATGTATGATATCCTCATAATGTTGATTGATTTATTCAATATCGTGCATTAATGAAATATAAGGTTTTTGAAAATGTGCATATTTTAATTTGAAAATATAATGATGCACAAATAAGATTGATGCTTACCTTTTTCATAATTAATGTAAAGGGTCTTCCCTTCTTTTTGACAATGACAAAGAGGGAGATAACTAACTTGCACAAGTCAAGAAGATGTAAAAACTTGATTGTTAGCTTGCCTATCTTAAGTAGCAAAGATTGCTAACTTGCTTATTTCAAGAAGCAAAAGTTGTCTTCTTGAACATCACTATCTTGCCTATCTCAAGAAGCAAGACTTGCAACTTGCACATTACAATATAAAGCAAGAATCGATAGCTTACACACTTCAACAAGAAAGCTATCTTGTATTTGCTTTTGAAATTTTTGCTAGCTTGTATATTGCAAAACTTGCTTACTTTTTCAAACACTTTGCTAGCTTGCACTTTGTAAAAGAAGTGAAAATAGCACTTCTCAAAAGAGAAGAAAGAACTTACTATCTTGAACATCACAAAAATTTGCTACCTTGCATGATGTATCTATCTCAAAAGAGTTACTATCTCAAAAGAAGCAAATGTGCTATCTTGCCTATCTCAAAATGTAAAATATGCTAACTTGCTACGGAAGCAAAATTGCTAGCTAAAACATTGCAAAGGAAGTAAAAATTTGCTAGCTTGCAACTTGCATATCATGAAAATTGCTAGCTAGTAGTCTAAAGAGAAAGCAATCAGTTGCTATCTCAAGAAAAGCAAACATGCTAAACTTACACATCTTTAATTGCTAGATTGTATGATGATAAAATTTGATACTATATTTTTCATGCAATGTATTGAACTTAGATATCTCAAACACATAGAAAATGACACTTCTCCTTTTTGTTGATGACAAAGGGGGAGAAGTATGATCATGTTAAGCATGATGATATGTTGCAAATATTCACGATGAATATTTGCAATGACTTGAATTCTACTTGAATTCAAGGTTCTATCAATATGGCATATTGATGGGGGAGTTTGTTTAAACTCCAGGAGTTAAGGTTAACTCCGTCATCAAGTGGTTGTCATCATCAAAAAGGGGGAGATTGTTGAATCTCGTATTTTGATGATGAAACCACTTGATATATGTTTATAATTTAATCTGCATTTTGAGTGATGCTGGATCTTCGATCAAGATGAGATAATTAAAGTAGAAAAATCATGTTGTGCCAGAGGAACACGTCAGAAGATTGGACGTCGGGCCAGTGGATCGGTCGACATATCGACAGAAGACTTTGGGCTATGGATTCGGGCATCGGGCCAAGAAGAGTAGGTAATGCGCCAAGGATATCGGAGTTGCAGAGTCAACTGGTCGATTGGACAATAGGCCAAAAGAGAGGACGATGCACCGAAGAGTCGGACGAAGCGTCGTAGGACCAATGATATGCTAGACAACTTGATTATTGCTTTGTATTAATTGTCTCGATCGAAGTTTTATTTTAAGTATGCAGGATTAACTACGATAGCTTGAAGACATAAAGCAAGTCTACCGGAGTCAAGTTCGATGGGTGTTCGAGAGTCTGAAGATTCGTCGAAGATGCTGTCGGAACCAACTGAGAAGAAATCAGGGACTTGTCGGAGTTTTCTAAAGTCCGTCGAAGAGATCGTCGGAGGTTCGTGGAGATCACTGAGAAGGCTCGGCTACTGGCTAAACTTGCCACAAGATCGGGAGCCTACTGGGAGTCCGCTGGAAGAAATCCGAGGGTGTATCGGAAGTCCGTCGGAAGTTCACCGAAAAGCTCGCCGGAAGGAAACTCGATGTTGCCGGTTAAAAACTTGCTTAGGACTATCTCTTAAGCTCATAATTTGCATATAATTAGGGTTACGATTAAGGGTTAATCCTATAACCTGATTAGGGGCCAATTGGGCTCGAGTTCGGACTGGTTTGGGCCAAGTTTGGAGCCCAACCAGTGAGCTAAACTAGTGTAGGCAGTGGCACCGCCAGACTAGACGATGGCACCGCCCAGAGCTTGAAGTATTAGGCGGTGGTACCACCGGACTGGGCGGTGGCACCGCCCAGCACCCGAGAGTTCGGGTGGTGGCACCACCCAGCACCCGAGAGTTCGGGCGGTGGCACCACCCAGAACCCAAGAGTTGCGGCGATGGCACCGCCAGAACTCTGTCAATGTTGAAATTCACAGGTGGTAGCACCACCAGCCTCGGAAACCCAAGAGAATTCAAAATTTAGAGCCCAAATTTGAATCCTCTTGGGGCCTATAAATACCCCTCAATTCTCAGCAGAGAATACAATCTTTTGATGAGTAAGAGATTGAGATAAAGCCTTAGCAAAGTCTTTAGCAAGTCTTGTTTTCAATTGCTTGAGTGTTTACCTCCTTCTTTCTCGTTGAAAACTTGTAAGAGTGTGAACCACTTATAAAAGGTTGTAAGAGGGGTATTTGTCCTTCCCCTTCAAAGTGATTTGCTAGTGGAAGTTGGGAGCCTCTTCGAAGAAGGCTTCGCAAGTGGATGCAGGTCATTTTGACCAAACCACTTTAAATTGGTGTGTTCCTTGAATGTGTGAGTTCTTACTTTCCTGAAATTATTCTTTACACTACTGCAAGCTTTCGGTTTTCATCTACTCAAGTTACTATCGAAATGAAATCTCCTCGTATTTACGAATTCGTTTTTAAACTTACAAGTTTTAATCCGTTGCACTAATTCACCCCTCCCCTCTTAGTGCCGCTCCGATCCTAATACTTCTTCCTTTCCTTCTCTTCTTTCCCAACTGCAACTGCTGCAGTCGCAGCCACAGCCACGGTCGCAGCCAAACCACAATCGCCTCTTCTTCCTCCCCTGCTCTTCTTCCTCTCCTTCTTCTCTTCCAACTGTAGTTGCCAATGCCGCAGCCACAACCCCTTCTTCCCCTTCTCTTCTTCCTCTCCTTCCCTTCTGTTGGTGAATAAATGTGCCGTGGCTAGTGAGTCAGTATGGATAGGTCCATAGGTCGATGTCGGGAGTTTTCTATTAGTTGAGCTGGACGCCGAGGTAGGTCGAGCCTTCGCGATGAGGTGTTGGTCAACATTTCTTGGTCCGAGCGCAGTCTGTGTTGAGCTACGTCTCTCTATTCCTGGGATAGGTGATAGCTCGCCCTCGTTCACTGGATGGCGATTTCTAGGTCGAGGCGCTCGTGGCTTGAGGGTGACCGCTTCCCTACAAAAAAGGCCTTCGTCGGGTGATTCCCGACTTTGGCCCCTCCGACGAGCAAGTCAGTTGTGGGTGGAATTATTTTTCTCTCTCTAGGCCGGATGCCGGCCAGAGGTCTTTATACTACTATTCGAGGGTCGGTCGTACACGGGTTGACATGGTGGATGTGCCAAACAGTGCCTTGGTACGGATTATGACTTATCGTGTCTTGAGAACGACGTCGTCTTGGGATTCCCGGGACAAGACATGCCGAGCAGCACCTTGGCACAGATTCTGACCTAACGTGTAACATCAACTATGATGTGTCTTGGACCCAAAATATGCCTTATCACTCCCCCCTCCCCCCCTCCCCTCGACATGGTGCACCGTGGGGTCCTAGAAGGGCCGAGAGGCATGCTAGGGTCGGAGTGGTGTGACCACATCGATTGCTTGTGAATGGGATCTGGGTCAACTCGTTAAGGGGCGGTTTAGAGAGGCAGCGCCCCGGGCCTCAAGAAGGATTGGCTTTGCTGATCGGGAAGTTGGGGCTAGACGAGGCGAGACCAATGTGTCATAGGTCGGATAACTGGTTTGGCACAGATCAGAGTTTCAATCGACGAGTCGCAAGTCATGGATCATGATGGAGCGACTCGCAAGTCGTGGATCGCGATGGAGCAAGTCGTAAGTCGCAAGTCGGGGATCGGTGAGTCGTAAGTCATGGATCGCGATGGAGCGAGTCACAAGTCAGGGATCGGCATGGAGCGACTCGGACAATGGACTAGGCCGGCGAGGTGTGGCTCGAACATTGGATCGGTCGAGATGCGACTTGAGCATTAGATTAGTTGCGAGGCATGGCTCGGTCTGAAGGTTGGGCCTGCGGGCCGAGTGGCTAAGTCTGGGCTAAGGTTTCGATGCCGGTGGGTCACAAGTCGGGAGTGATATGGAACGACCCGGGCAAGAGCTGGACCTGCGGGCCGAGTGACTGTACTCAGGCTGAGGTTTTGGGGCTGACGGGTCGTAAGTCAGGAGCGATGTGGAGCAACCTGGGTAGGAGCTAAACCTGTTGGCTGAGTGACTATACTCGGGATCAGGTTTTGGGGCCAGCGGGTCACAAGTCGGGAGCGATCTAGAGCGACCCGGGCAAGAGTTGGGCCAACGAGCCGCAAGTCGGGAACCGATCTGGAGCGACTCGGGCAAGAGCTAGGTCGGCGAGCCACAATTCGGGAACCGATCTAGGGTGGCTCAGGCAAGAGCTAAACCTGTTGGCCGAGTGACTATGCTCGAGCTAAGGTTTTAGGGTCGGCGGGTCATAAGTCGGGAGCGATCTAGAGCGACCCGGGCAGGAGTTGGGCCGGCGAGCCGCAAGTCGGGAACCATTCTGGAGTGGCTCGGGCAAGAGCTGGGCTGACAAGCCGCAAGTCGGGAATCGATCTGAAGTGGCTCGGGCAAGAGCTGAACCTGTTGGTCGAGTGACTATGCTCGGGCTCAGGTTTTGGGACCGGCGGGTCGCAAGTCGGGAGTGATTTGGAGTGACCCGAGCAAGAGTTGGGCTGGTGAGCCGCAAGTCGGGAACCGATCTGGAGTGGCTCGGGCAAGGGCTAGGCTGACGAGCCATAAGTCGGGAATCGATCTGGAGCGGCTTGAGCAAGAGCTGAACCTGTTGGCCGAGTGACTATGCTTGGGCTCAGGTTTTGGGGCCGATGGGTCACAAGTCGGGAGCGATCTGGAGTGACTCGGGCAGGAGTTGGGCCGACAAGCCGCAAGTCAGGAATCGATCTGGAGCGGCTCGGGCAAGAGCTGGGCCGGCGAGCTGCAAGTCGGGAACCGATCTGGAGTGGCTCGGGCAAGAGCTGAACCTGTTGGCCCAGTGACTATGCTCGGGCTCAAGTTTTGGGGCCGACGGGTCACAAGTCGGGAGCAATCTGGAACGACCCGGGCAGGAGTTGGGCCGGCGAGCCATAAGTCGGGAACCAATCTAGAGCGGTTCAGGCAATAGCTGAACCTATTGGCCGAGTGACTATGCTTGGGCTCAGGTTTTGGGGCCAGCAGATCGTAAGTCGAGAGCGATCTGGAGTGACCCGGGCAGGAGTTGGGCCGGCGAGTCGCAAGTCGGGAACGATCTGGAGCGGCTCGGGCAAGAGCTGGGCCGGAAAGCTACAAGTCAGGAACCGATCTAGAGCGGCTCAAGCAAGAGCTGAACCTGTTGGCCGAGTGACTATGCTCGGGCTTAGGTTTTGGGGCCGGCAGGTCGTAAGTCGTGAGTGATCTGGAGCGACCCGAGCAAGAGTTGGGCCGGTGAGAGACCCTTTGTCACGAGCGGTGCCATCGTGCCATGTGGCATGCTGACTGGGGCGACGTAGGTTCTAACTTGGGCCGATCGGGCCCCTTGCGAGCTTACGATGGGGGTGCCGGAGCTGCTCCGTGGACTTGCTCCATCCTCAGCCTCTTGTTATCCTCACGCCTCCCTGCCATTAGGGCTTCAGCGACGATGTACTGATTGGCGCACTGGAACATCTCGGGGATGGTCGCGGGTGGCTTCTCGATGAGTGACCAAAAGAGTCTCGAGAGTCTCAAGCCCCTCAGGAATGCCTGCATGGTTATAGAAGGGTGAGCATCCAGGAATCCTCGGATTTCTGTGGCAAAGCGCGCCACAAATTGGGAGAGTGATTCGCCCTCATGTTGAGATAACGCCAGCAGGGTGGCGATGGAAGGTTTGGGTTGCCCCCTAGTGAAGAAGTTTTGCTCGAACTCCCTTGTGAGTGGGTCGAAGGATGAGACTGTTAGGATCGAGAGCACTAAGAGGGGGGGGGGGGTGAATTAGTGCAGCGAAAATCTTTCAGTGATTAAGAACGAAAGCTGCGTTCGTTCGATAAAAACTATTTTGATGCAAAAGCCGATTCTAAGATTACTTATGATTAAGTGCAGTTTACGTCTAAACACAGTTTGCGTCTAAACGCAGTTTGCGTCTAAATGTAGATTGCGTCTAAGCGCAGTTTGCATCTAAACACAGTTTGCGTCTAAGCGCAGTTTACGTCTAAGCTCAGATTGTGTAAATCACTTGTTTAGATCAAAAGCAGTTTAAGCAGAAGTATAAAGACAGTGTGCTGCTATTGTACAGCTCAAAAAGTAATATGCAAAAAGTAGATTTACGTCTAAACGCAGATTTACGTCTAAACACATATTTACGTCTGAACTTTGAAACTCGTTTGTAGACTCGCAGAAGGCAATATGCAGTTGAAATCAAGACGTAAACGTAAACTGAAATCTGATGATTGTACGAGGAAAGCCGATTTACGTCTAAATGCAGTTTTACGTCTGAATGCAGATTTTCGTCTAAACTTTGAAACTCGTTCGTAAAATTGCAGAAGACAGTTTGCAGTTATAAATAGAATCAAAACGTAAATGTAAACTGCAAAGAAACTCGTTCGTAAAAGCGCAGAAGATAGTTTGCAGTTACAAAACGTAATCGTAAACTGTAATGTATGAAAACACCGATTTACGTCTGAATGCAGATTCGGAAAGATCAGCACTTAGAAACTTGTTCGTAAAGGCGCAGAGAGCAGTAGCTATGTAGGAGGTTTGCAGTAATGATAAAGTGCTCAAAGTAAACGCAAACCAGAGATTTAGAGTGGTTCGGTCAGTCTTGACCTACTCCACTTTTGGCTTCCTCCACCGACGAGGTCACCGACGTCAACTAGAGGCCTTCCTTCAATAGGCGAAGGCCAACTGCCCTTTTACAGATTCACTCCTTTTGATGGGCTCAGGAGACAACCCTTACAGGACCTTTCTCTCCTCTCTTTACAACTCAAGACTTGAAGAACAGAAAGAGGAGAACTTTAGGACTTTACACAAATTTGAGCTCTTAGAATCACAGAAAAGATCAAAAATTCGGTGTAGGTCTGTATCTTTTCAGTGCTGAATGGGTGGGGTATTTATAGGCCCCAACCCAATTCAAATTTGGAGCTCAAAACGATCAAATCCCGGAATTCGGGGATCAGGCGGTTGCACCTCCTGACTGGAGAGGTTGCACCGCCTGGCAGAGCTCGAAGACTGAGCCCAGGCGGTGCCACCTCTTGACTGAGGCGGTTGCACCTCTCTGCCAGAGCTCGAAGACCGAGCTCAGGCGGTGCCACCTCTCTGTCAGGGAGGTTGCACCGCCTAGTCTTGCTCGAAGACTGAGCTCAGGCGGTGCCACCTCTCTGTCAGGGAGGTTGCACCGCCCAGTCTAGCTTGAAGACTGAGCTCAGGCGGTGCCACCTCCTGGCTGGGGAGGTTGCACTGCCCAGTCTCGCTGGGAGGCTTAGCCCAGGCGGTGCCACCTCCTGGCCTAGGCGGTTGCACCTCCTGGTGCAATCAGGGTCCGAATGGTTAGCTCCATTCAGCCCAATTTCAATCTTTCAGGGGCCCAATTGCCCCAAGATTAAGCTAATGGGATCACCTCCCATTTTCCAACTTAATCAATGTGCTAACTACGATTAGATCTAAGACAATTTCTGCAGCTTTGCTTCGGTGCGTCAATCGCTTCTTCCGGCGAGTTTCTGGCGAACTTCCGTCGATCATCCGATGAACCCTCGGTGATGCTCCTGCGGACTTCCGGCAAACTCCTGGACTTTGCAACGATCCACTTGGCGAGTTCCAACGAGCTTCGCTTGGCAAGCTTCTGGACTTCTCGGATCTGTTCTCGCAGAACCTCCGACGACCGTCCGAACTTCCGTCGAACTCTCGAACTCCCAACGTGATCATGAACTTGACTCCGGCGCAACTCCTGCTGCTTGTCTAACTTTCATTGTAGTTAATCCTGCACACTTATCTCAACACATAGATTAGACAACAAATGACAATTGACTTCATCATCAAAATCCGAGATTCAACAATCTCCCCCTTTTTTATGATGACAATCAATTGATAATGGAGTTATCCTTAACTCCCCCTGTCTATATGCCATAGTTGAGATAAGTCAACCTTGAATTCAATACCTAAGAATTCAAGTGACGTATTGATAAGTTAGATCAGTTAAACTTATCAATACTCCCATCATGATACTCATCATGAGGTATCTCTTCAAAGATGATGTCAAGGCTTGACATACATCATCAAGTTTGTATGATTATGATTGTAACTATTCATCATGTATTTTGAACATTATCATTTAAAGCTGTGAAGCACTATTACATGATGCACACATTTGAAATATTCTAGCAAGTTTTGCATTTTCTTCACATGATAAGATATCAACTCAGGGCATAATGCAAACATAATGCAAACTTTAGCACATGTTCATATATCTCTTAGTGATGCAAGGATGGCATAATCATAGCAGTGTGTTTATAGCATCACTCATAGTATTTCTAATCATGGAAGTGTTTATCAATTCATATATCTCCCCCTTTGTCATCAACAAAAAGCATAGTAATTATAATGCCAGGAAAATAATAATAGCAAGCTTATAGAGGAATTTTACACAGATTGCTTTAAATACTTCTTCCCCTTTTTGTTATAATCCATTGTCTATATAAAGATTTTGTAGAATGGAATACATACACATGAATCACTTCATCAAATCTATTTCAGAAACTTATTTTTCATGAAAGTGTACGAGAAAATCTGTTTTATAGCATTCGAATAAATAAGATGCATTCGGACAAGATTTTGTTGCAGATTTTCACATATAATCATAGAAACATGGCAATCAAGTGATTTGATCATTCAATATAGTCCGAAAAATGATTTTAACAAATTTATCTATTCGGACACATCAACATTCCTAATTCTCTTCGAATGAAATCAAATTGTTCTTCACTTAGAGGTTTTGTAAAAATGTCAGCTAGTTGATGTTTAGTATCAATGAACTCTATGGTTACGTCATGATTAGTGACATGATCTCGTATAAAGTGATGTCTAATATCAATATGTTTTGTTCTTGAGTGTTGTATAGGATTCTTAGTTAAGCATATTGCACTCGTGTTATCACATTTAATGGGAATATCTTTAAGATTAACTTTGTAATCTTCTAAAGTGTTTTTCATCCATACAACTTATGCACAGCATGCACTTGCTGCAATATATTCAGCTTCGGTTGTTGATAGAGCAACCGAGCTTTGTTTCTTAGATGACCAGGAAACAAGGGCATGTCCTAAAAATTGACATGATCCTGATGTGCTTTTTCTATCTAGTCTACAGCCAGCGAAGTCCGCATCAGCATAAGCTGTTAGCTCAAAATTTTCTGATTTTGAGTACCATAATCCTAAATTTGTGGTTCCATTAAGATATCTAAGTATTCTTTTAACTGCTTTGAGATGAGATATCTTAGGGTTAGATTGAAATCTAGCACAAAGTCCTACACTGAACATGATGTCTGGTCTGGTGGCAGTGAGGTAAAGTAAACTTCCTATCATGCCCCTATAAGTTTTTTGATCAAAGCTTTCTCCACTTTCATCAATTTCTAACTTAGTGGAGGTGCTCATAGGAGTGTTACTAGCCTTTGAGTTGTTCATATTAAACCTTTTTAATAAATTCATGGCATATTTAGTTTGACTAATAAAGATGCCATTGCTTAGTTGTTTGATTTGTAAACCTAAGAAGAATGTTAATTCTCCCATTAAGCTCATTTCGAATTCAAGACTCATAGTTTTAGCAAAAGATTCACAAAGAGATTCATTTGTAGAGCCAAAGATGATATCATCAACATAAATCTGAACAATGAGAAAATTATTTTCAAAATTCTTGATAAACAATGTAGTATCAACCTTGCCTTTTGTAAAGTTATTTTTGATAAGAAAAGAACTAAGTCTCTCATACCAAGCCCTTGGGGCCTGTTTTAAACCATAGAGAGCTTTAGTTAATCTAAACACATGATTAGGGAGGCCATTATTTTCAAATCCAGGAGGTTGTTCAACATAAACTTCTTCGGAAATAAAGCCATTTAGAAAAGCGCTTTTAACATCCATTTGAAATAACTTAAAATTATTACTACTAGCGTAGGCAAGGAGCATCCTTATGGCTTCCAATCGAGCCACAGGTGCGAAGGTTTCTTCGTAATCGATACCTTCTTCTTGGTTGAAACCTTTGGCCACTAATCTAGCCTTGTTTCTAACCACGATACCATTTTCATCTTGCTTGTTTCTGAAAACCCATTTAGTACCAATAACTAAATGGTCATTTGGCCTAGGAACAAGCTTCCATACCTCATTTCTCTCAAATTGATTCAATTCATCTTGCATTGCGATAATCCATGAATCATCTTTCATGGCTTCGTCAACGCATTTGGGTTCAATTTGGGAGAGAAAGGCGGCGTTGGCACAAAAATTTTTAAAAGAAGATCGTGTTTGGACCCCCTTTGATGTGTCTCCTAATATTAGCTCCTTAGGATGAGCATCTACATACTTCCAATCCTTGGGTAAGGATGTTTCGGAAGTGGATGCATCCAAGTTGCTAGTTGGAGAAGGGGTTTCATTTAAATTTAAGGAATCAAAATTAACATCGTCATCAAGATCATTTTTCTTAATTTCGAAAATCTCATTGAAAACAACATGAATGGATTCTTCAATAATTAAAGTTCTTTTATTGAAGATACGAAAAGCTTTAGAAACCGAAGAATAACCAAGAAAGATTCCTTCATCGGATTTAGCATCAAATTTTCCTAAGTTATCCTTTTCATTTAAGATAAAACACTTACCCCCAAAGACTTTAAAATATGAAACATTAGGTTTTTTGTTATTCCATAACTCATAAGGAGTTTTGGTGAGTAAGGGTCTTACTAGTACTCTATTCAAAATATAGCATATAGTGTTTACAGCTTCGGCCCAAAAGTATTTGGGTAGGCTATGTTCATTTAACATGGTTCTGGCCATTTCTTGTAGATTTCGATTTTTTCTTTCTACTACCCCATTTTGTTGAGGATTTCTTGGAGTAGAGAAATTATGGTTATATCCATTGAGTTCACAGAATTCTTGGAAATCGTGGTTTTGAAATTCTCCACCATGATCACTTCTTATTGACGAAATCATAGAACCCTTCTCATTTTGAACAAGTTTACAGAACTTGGTAAAATATCTAAAGCATTCATTTTTTTGTTTTAAAAGTAGGTCCATGTATATCTGCTATAGTCATCAACAATGACAAAGGCATATTTGCTACCTCCTAGACTTGATGAAGAGATTGGTCCAAACAAGTCCATATGGATCAATTGTAAGGGCCTAGAGGTGCTTATTTGATTTTTAGTCTTGAAACTACCCTTAATCTGTTTACCTAATTGGCAAGCATCACATACATTATCTTTGATGAACTTGATATGAGGAATTCCTCTTACAAGTTCTTTAGATGATATTTGAGTGATTAGTTTCATGCTAGCATGACCTAATCTTCTATGCCATAGCCAAGCATCCTCATTTAAAACTGAAAAACACATTTCATTACACAAATCATTGATGTCAATAGTGTATACGTTATTTTGTTTTAATGCAATCATAGACATGTTTTTATGGGGTTTTTCAATGATACAAGCATTAGATTCGAATTTGACAATGTATCCTTTATCACATAATTGACTAATGCTCAAAAGGTTATGTTTTAAACCATCAACTAACAAAACATCTTCAATAAAGAAGTTGGATTTGTTACCTATGGTTCCTTTGCCAATGATTTTACCCTTGTTGTTGTCTCCGAAGGTAACATAGCCTTCATCTATGCTAGTGAGCTTAGAGAATTGAGATGGATCTCCGGTCATATGCCCTGAGCATCCACTATCAAGGTACCATCTCTTGCTCCTAGCTTGGGATGGTATGGGTTTCTACAAGAAAGGATAATTTTTAGGTACCCATTTGCTTTTGGGTGCCTCAAAGATAGATCTACATTGTTTATCATGTTCCATAGAGTTTATCATGGTTCCTTTAGGAACCCAAATCAATTTGTTTGGACTAATTTTCTTGAATGGACAATAATGTGTCCTGTGCCCAATTTTGTAATAAAAGTTGCATTTTGCTTGGTGTTGAATATGTAAGATGGAGCCTTTTATAAAAGTGGTTGGATTTAGGTGAGGACTTCTCACAAATCCAATTCCACTTCTTTTTGGAACGTGACCCTTGTTTGCAAGGATCATGTTCAATGACTTGCTACCAACCTCGAATTTCTTCAAGGTGTCCTTGAGTAGCAGGTTTTTTTTTTGGAAAGTTTCTAAATCATGACATTTGATACATGAATTTAAACTATCATGATGTTCAATTTTTAACTTGTCAAAATCACAGGTAAGACTATCATGCACCTTTTTCAGCAATTTGTATTTTCTACTGATACTCTTGCATTCATCAAATAAGTCATTGAAAGCATTTAATAATTCATCGAAAGATAAATCAGCATTTAATAAATTCGTTACCTCCTCTCCGATGGCTATTAAGGCGTAATGAGCAACTTGCTCGGTGTTAGACTCCTCTTCCTCAGATGCGCTCGAATCATCCCATGTTGCTTTGAGCGCCTTCTTCTTTGTTGTTCTCTTTTTGGCTTGGGGACAATCACTGTTGTAGTGTCCCGGCTTTTTGCACTCATAGCAAATAACTTGATCCTTCTTGGGTTCAAGTTTATTTTTAGTATCATTCTTAAACTTGTTTCTTTTAATGAATTTTTTAAATTTTCTAGTTAGAAGTGCCAAGTCATCGTCACAGTCCTCATCACTTGAGTTTCTCTCAAGTGATCTTCAGAAGTTTTGAGTGCCATATCCTTCCTGTTCTTTGGAAGGATGTCTTCTTGCTCTTCATGAGCTTTACAAGTCATTTCGTAAGTCATTAATGACCCGATTAGTTCTTCAAGAGGGAAATTTCGCAGATCTTTTGCCTCTTGAATAGCCGTGACTTTAGGATCCCAACTCTTAGGAAGGGATCTCAGTATCTTATTAACAAGCTCAAAATCCGAAAAGCTCTTTCCGAGTCCTTTTAGACCATTGACGACATCCGTGAAACGGGTAAACATGTCGCCAATGGTTTCACTCGGTTTCATCCGGAAAAGTTCGAAAGAATGTAACAGCAAATTGATTTTTGACTCTTTTACTCTACTTGTGCCTTCATGGGTCACTTCGAGTGTGTGCCAAATATCAAATGCAGTTTCACAAGTTGAAACACGGTTAAACTCGTTTTTATCAAGTGCACAAAATAAGGCATTCATAGCCTTTGCATTAAGAGCGAAAGCCTTCTTTTCCGAATCGTTCCAATCGATCATTGGAAGAGAAGACTTTGAAAAACCATTCTCAACAAGATTCCAGAGTTCTACGTCCATAGAAATAAGGAAGATCCTCATTCGGGTCTTCCAATAGGTGTAGTCCGTCCTATTAAACATGGGTGGACGTGTAATGGAATGGCCCTCTTGGTTTCCGGCGTAAGCCATCTCTCTTGGATTTTAATCCGTGTGAGAGTTAACCGGGCTCTGATACCAATTGTTAGGATCGAGAGCACTAAGAGGGGGGGGGGGTGAATTAGTGCAGCGAAAATCTTTCAGCGATTAAGAACGAAAGCTACGTTCGTTCGATAAAAACTATTTTGATGCAAAAGCCGATTCTAAGATTTACTTATGATTAAGTGCAGTTTACGTCTAAACACAGTTTGCGTCTAAACGCAGTTTGCGTCTAAATGCAGATTGCGTCTAAGCGCAGTTTGCATCTAAACACAGTTTGCGTCTAAGTGCAGTTTACGTCTAAGCTCAAATTGCGTAAATCACTTGTTTAGATCAAAAGCAGTTTAAGCAGAAGTATAAAGACAGTGTGCTGCTATTGTACAGCTTAAAAAGTAATCTGCAAAAAGTAGATTTACGTCTAAACGCAGATTTACGTCTGAACTTTGAAACTCGTTTGTAGACTCGCAGAAGGCAATATGCAGTTGAAATCAAGACGTAAACGTAAACTGAAATCTGATGATTGTACGAGGAAAGCCGATTTACGTCTAAATGCAGTTTTACGTCTGAATGCAGATTTTCGTCTAAACTTTGAAACTCGTTCGTAAAATTGCAGAAGACAGTTTGCAGTTATAAATAGAATCAAAACGTAAATGTAAACTGCAAAGAAACTCGTTCGTAAAAGCGCAGAAGATAGTTTGCAGTTACAAAACGTAATCGTAAACTGTAATGTATGAAAACACTGATTTACGTCTGAATGCAGATTCGGAAAGATCAGCACTTAGAAACTTGTTCGTAAAGGCGCAGAGAGCAGTAGCTATGTAGGAGGTTTGCAGTAATGATAAAGTGCTCAAAGTAAACGCAAACCAGAGATTTAGAGTGGTTCGGTCAGTCTTGACCTACTCCACTTTTGGCTTCCTCCACCGACGAGGTCACCGACGTCAACTAGAGGCCTTCCTTCAATAGGCGAAGGCCAACTGCCCTTTTACAGATTCACTCCTTTTGATGGGCTCAGGAGACAACCCTTACAGGACCTTTCTCTCCTCTCTTTACAACTCAAGACTTGAAGAACAGAAAGAGGAGAACTTTAGGACTTTACACAAATTTGAGCTCTTAGAATCACAGAAAAGATCAAGAATTCGGTGTAGGTCTGTATCTTTTCAGTGCTGAATGGGTGGGGTATTTATAGGCCCCAACCCAATTCAAATTTGGAGCTCAAAACGATCAAATCCCGGAATTCCGGGATCAGGCGGTTGCACCTCCTGACTGGAGAGGTTGCACCGCCTGGCAGAGCTCGAAGACTGAGCCCAGGCGGTGCCACCTCTTGACTGAGGCGGTTGCACCTCTCTGCCAGAGCTCGAAGACCGAGCTCAGGCGGTGCCACCTCTCTGTCAGGGAGGTTGCACCGCCCAGTCTTGCTCGAAGACTGAGCTCAGGCGGTGCCACCTCTCTGTCAGGGAGGTTGCACCGCCCAGTCTAGCTCGAAGACTGAGCTCAGGCGGTGCCACCTCCTGGCTGGGGAGGTTGCACCGCCCAGTCTCGCTGGGAGGCTTAGCCCAGGCGGTGCCACCTCCTGGCCTAGGCGGTTGCACCTCCTAGTGCAATCAGGGTCCGAATGGTTAGCTCTATTCGGCCCAATTTCAGTCTTTCAGGGGCCCAATTGCCCCAAGATTATGCTAATGGGATCACCTCCCATTTTCCAACTTAATCAACGTGCTAACTACGATTAGATCTAAGACAATTTCTGCAGCTTTGCTTCGGTGCGTCAATCGCTTCTTTCGGCGAGTTTCTGGCGAACTTCCGTCGATCATCCGATGAACCCTCGGTGATGCTCCTGCGGACTTCCGGCAAACTCCTGGACTTTGCGACGATCCACTTGGCGAGTTCCGACGAGCTTCGCTTGGCAAGCTTCTGGACTTCTCGGATTTGTTCTAGCAGAACCTCCAACGACCGTCCGAACTTCCGTCGAACTCTCGAACTCCCAACGTGATCATGAACTTGACTCCGGCGCAACTCCTGCTGCTTGTCTAACTTTCATCGTAGTTAATCCTGCACACTTATCTCAACACATAGATTAGACAACAAATGACAATTGACTTCATCATCAAAATCCGAGATTCAACAGAGACTGGGAGCGGATGTAGCCGACTGAACCACGTTCGTGCCGATCCTCTGAAGGTGGTTGGAACGCCCGACACATCAGGGCGTCAGAGGTGCCGTAAAGGGCCATCTGAGCCTGAAATGCCACGACATGCTCCACGGGGTTAGAGCTGCTGTCGTACGTCCCCAATGCCGGCAGGCTGAAGTTGAGGGGAACAGGCTTATCCTATATTTCCTAAGTAAAAGGGGAATCGCCCGAGTTGCCTTCGTTCCACTCGCTCCGCGACTTCTGGAACTTGCGCTGGAACTTATCCAGGCATTAGTTGACCCAGGATAACTGGATCCTGAATGAGTAGTCCACCGAGTTAGATGATATGGTGTCAGGCTCAGAGTGGGGCGGTGTGATTCGGAAGGGTGCGAGTATGCTCTACTCGGGCGGACCTCTTGGGTCCGTCGTTTGATCTCGGGCTTCTCCCGTCCCGACCTGCTCCCTGCTCGATCTTTGTCGGGTCGGGTCAGGGGACCGAGCTGCTAGCCACACGATTTGGGGAATGAGTGGAATGAGTGTCTGCATCATCCCTGCCATTGCCTACACTTGCTTGGTCAGGCCGAGGAATGCCTCGGGCGATACAACCGAGGGTCCTATGGTAAGTTCGGGGGGCGATAACTCCGGGTCGTTGAACAGGCGCTAGTAGCAATCTGGCGTCGAGGCCAGGATCCCCCCGTCTCTAGGGACGGGGAGGGACTGATCTCCGGCCCCAGCAGAGGGGTGACCGATCGACGGTTCTCCTTCAGGGAGAGCTCCTACGAGATGCTCCTGTGACATGCCCTCCTTCTAGCGCCAATTTGTTAGTGAACAAATGTACCATGGTTGGTGAGTCAACACGGCTAGGTCCACGGGTCGATGTCGGGAGTTCTATGTTGGCTGAGCTAGATGCCAAGGTAGGTCAGGCCTTCAAGATGACGTGTTGGTTAGCGTTTCTTGGTCTGAGCGCCATCTATGTTAAGCTACGTCTCTCCGTTCCCAAGATAGGTGACAGCTCACCCTCGTTCATTGGATGGCGATTTTCGGATCGAGGCGCTCGTGGCTCGAGGGTGACCGCTTCCCTACAAAAAAGGCCTTCGTCGAGTGATTCCCAACTTTGGCCCCTCCGACAAGCAAGTCAGTTGTGGGTGGAATTATTTTTCTCTCTCTAGGCCGGACGCTAATCAAAGGTCTTTATACCATTGTCCAAGGATCGGTCGTACACAGGTTGGCATGGTGGACATGCCAAACAGTGCCTTAGTACGGATTCTGACTTGTCGTGTCTTGGGGGCGGCGTTGTCCCGGGATTCCCGGGACGAGACGTGCCGAGCAACGCCTTGGTACGGATTCTGACCTGACGTGTGACATCGACTGTGACGTGTCTAGGACCCAAAATATGCCTTATCACCTTCTTCCTTCCTCTTCCTCTTTCCCTGCCATAGCTGCAGCTGCCATAACTGCAACCGCAGCTCTCCTTCCTCTCTTCTACCTCACCTTCTTTTCTTCCTCTCCTTCTTCTCTTCCAACTGCAGCTGCCACCATCATAGCCGTAGCCTCTTCTTCTTTCCCTTCTCTTCTTCTCTTCTTCCCCTGTCCTCCCCGATGCACAGCGCCTCCTCTCCTCTGTTTCCTCCTGCGGGAAACAGAGGTGCCACAGCCACCTCTTCCCTCCTCTTCTTCTTCTCTTCTTCTCCTCTTCTTCCCTTCTCCTCCCTGACGCCACACACATCCTCTCCTCTGTTTCCTCCTACGGGAAACAGAGGTGTTGCAGCCCTAGTTGCTGCCACCTCTCTCCCCTCACCCTCTTCCCTCTCTTCTCCTTCTTCTTATTCTTTTCTTCTCTTCTTCTTCTTCTCTTCTTCCCTTCTCCTTCCCGACACCCCACACCTCCCAGCTGTAGCCCTTGCCGTAGCCTCTCTCCTCGTTTCTTCTTCTTCCCTTTCTTCTCCCTCTTCTTCTTCTCTTCTCTTCTCCCTTCTTCTCTTCTTCTTCCCTTCTTCTCTACTTTTCCTCTTTCTCCCCAATGCCCCATAGCTTCTCTCTGTTTTGAGCATGGGAGGCGATTGGATAAAACTGCCACCCTTTCCTTTTTTTTTTTTTCTGTAACCTAACAGTTTAGTCTTTGAAATTTCTATATTGACAAATAGGTCCTATGATTTACAAATAGGTCCTTACATAAATTTCACAAATGAAGGATATTATAGTGTCACCGCCGGCCCTGGCGGTGCCACCACCGGCCAGGCTTTCAGCATCCTGGTTGAGCCTTGATTTCGGCTCAAACCAGCCCAACTTCAGGCCCAGTTGGCCCCTAACAGAGTTGATGGGATTACCTCCCAATCTCAACTCTAATTATGTGCTAACTACGATTTCTAAGACATATTCTAAGCAAAATAAGTCTGGTTTCTTCCGATGATCTTCCGGCGAACTTCCGACGATCTCTCGGCAATGTTCCGGCGGACTCTCGGCAAGCTCCTGGACTTCACGATGATCTTCTTGGCGAGTTTCGACGAGCTTCTTTGGCAAGCTCTAGGACTTCTCGGTCAATTCCGGCAAAACTTTTGACGAACGTCCGAACATCCGACGAACTCTCGAACTCCCAACGAAATCGCGTTCTTGACTCCAAGACTTCATTTTGCTTTATGCTTTGCTATCATAGTTAATCCTGCACATATCAAAAACATACTTTGATCTAGATAATTATTACTAAGCATGAATCATGTCGTCCGGCATGTCATTGTCCATCGATGCTTCGTCCGATTCTTCGGCGCATCATCCTCTCTTGCGACCTATTGCCCAATCTGCCAATTGACCTCTGCAACTCAGATATCCTTAGCGCAATATCCGCTCTTATTGGTCCGATGCCTGAAACCATGGCCCGAAGTCTTCTGTCGATACGTCGACCGATCCTTCGGCACGATATCCAATCTTCCAATATGTTTCTCCAACCTAACATGATTCTTCATGCTTTAAATGTCTCTCCGTGATCGAAGCATCCTATGTCACTTAAAACATAGATCAAATCATAAATACTATCAATTGGTTTGATCATCAAAATCTAAGATTCAACAGATTCGAACCGAAGCCTTCTGCCCACACGTCGACCAATCCTTCAACTCAACGTCTAATCTTCTGACATGTTTCTCTCCGGCCCAACATAATTCTTCTTATTTTAATTGTATGATGATGTTATGCATAATTTTATCATAACATGTTGCTTGGATTTTTGAATCCAATAGTTCTATCAATATGACATATTGATAGGGGGAGTTAAGGTTAACTCCGTCATTAATTGGTTGTCATCATCAAAGAGGGGGAGATTGTTGAATCTCAAATTTTGATGATGAAACCAATTGATAGTGTTTATGATTTGATCTACATTTTGAGTGATGTAGGAAGCTTCGATTAGGAAGAGATAATTAAAGCAAGAAGAATCATATTAGGCCAAACAGAAACATGTTAGAAGATTGGATGTCGAGCCGAAGGATCGGTCGACGTATCGGTAGAAGGCTTCGGTCCATGAATTTGGGCAGCAGGTCAAGAAGAGCGGAAATTACCTTAAGGATATCAGAGTTGCGGAGGTCAACTGGCTGATTGGGCAATAGGCCACTAGAGAGGATGATGCGCCGAAGATTCGGATAAAGCGTCGATGAACCAATGACATGCTAGACAATATTTGATTAGCTTTATAATAATTGTCTAAATCAAAGTAGGTTTTAATTGTGCAGGATTAACTATGATAGTGATCAAGGCATAAAGCAAAATGAAGTCCTAGAGTCAAAAATGAGATTTCGTTGGGAGTTCAAGAGTTCATCGGAAGTTTGGATATTCGTCGGAAGTTCTGCCAGAATTGATCGAGAAGTCCAGGAGCTTGCCAAAAAAGCTCATCGGAACTCGCCAAGAAGATCATTGTGAAGTTTAGGAGCTTATCGAGAGTCCATTAGAACATTGCCGAGAGATCATCGGAAGTTCGCCGGAAGCTCGCCGAAAGAAACCTAGACTTACCAGACTTATTTAGCTTAGTGTATGCCTTAAAATTCATAGTTAGCACATAATTATGTTGGAATTAGGTCAACCCAATTAGGGACCAATTAGACCCATGTTTGGGCTGTGTTGGCCCAAGAGAAAAGGCCCAAACAATGACCCAACAGGTGAAACCGTCATTACATAGTCTCTGAGACTATGTTAGGCGGTGGTACCGCCCAAAAATAGTCTCCGAGAAACTATCAAGCGATGGTATCACTAGACTGGGTGGTGGTACCACCCAATGGTAGGGTGTCAGGTGGTGGTACTACTAGACTAGGCAGTGATACCGCCCAGTGTCAGTGTTGCAGGCAGTAGTACCGCCAGTACCGCGAAAATCAAGGATGAGACATTTTTATGCTCCAAGTTTAAATCCACTTGAGGTCTATAAATACCCCTCTCATCACTGGTTAATATATACAAGATTTAAGAGCAAAAAAGAAGGAAAACGTCGTAGTAATCTTATGTAGTAATCTTATGAGATCTCCTCTAAAAACTCTAAGTGTTAGTGTAGTTTAAGAGATGAGTAAGTGGGGGTTGTAAAGGTTCTCTCTCAAAAGGAGAATCGAGTTGTAAAAATGTAGTTAATCTTCGCTCATTGAAAGAAGATCATTAGTAGATGTCGGTAGCCTCGGCGGATGAGGAATCAGTGGAGTCGATATAGGTCACGACGATCAAACTACTATAAAACGGTTTGTATTTATATTTGAGCAATTTATCTTTACTGCAAACTACTTAACTTACCTATTACTTTCACTACCTTATGAAAACGCTTTCAAGTTAACATCTCTCCGAAATAATTTTCATCAAAATTGATTTTTATCGTATGAAGTTTTTTTAAACTGACACTTTTATCCACTACACTAATTCATCGCCCCCCCTCTTAGTGCCGACTTGATCATGATTTTTTTTTTAAAGGATAGGAAGAGAGAATGGGAGTCTAGTTCTCCTTGCAAATCAACATCACTACGATTTTTCATATTCGAAGATAGTGCCCCTACAGATCTGATTAAGTTCTTTCTAAATGACATCAAAAGATATGCATCATGATTTATTGTTATTTAATTTCAATTTTGATATTAAATATTTTCACATAACATATACCATATTATGATTTTATACTTACAAGGTACTCATTGTATTTGATTTTTTATATAATAAATTTTTTGATTTCTTCATAGATTATAGTCAAGAATGTCGAAAAGTATTTTATAAACTTCTTTTTATATTATTTATTTACTAATTTTAATAATTTTTCTATTGATTTCAAAGTCTTCTCTCCATTCCAATAAAAATGACACTTCTTTTGTTTTTTGTTTTTTTTTTAATTTTGAGATTTATCAACTTAAAAGAGAGCACCATTAGGGTCTACAAGTTTATGTTTCATCGGGCAAGTTCGATTATTTTTTTCCTACCACCACAACCAATCGCTTTACCATATGAATAATATGTGATGCTGGCATATACATGTAGGTCTTATTCATGCACCAACACTAGATTGGTAGCATTATTGATGTCCATTTCTTGTTTAAGGGCCAAGCATTGCTCTCTACAACCTGTAGTTGTCTGGCTCAAGAAAGATGCAACCATGGCCATGAGCAGATGCATTAATCATCGAATGTACCTCACCCCCCTCTCTAGAAACGTTGAAGCTTTGTGTCTAAACCGTATCTCCTAAAGGTCAGAGTGGAAGACTTGGCTCAAAAGGAGTAGAGGAAAACAAAACCATGTTCTCATGATCAAGGTTTCGGCAAGAGCCTCATGGATTCAATTCCGTGAAGAGAGGAGGAATTTTTGTTGGCCTTTATGTTAGGATCATAGATGCGAAAGGGCTAGGAAATGTCAACCCTTTATGTTAGGACATGAAAAACCCATCCCCCAAATATCTTGTGCCAAGTAGATAAGATAGAGTTGTCGGCTTTTGGTTGTGTAAGATACTATTGTTTAAATAATAATAGATAGATCTAAACATTATAAGATAAAATAACTCTATCATAGTTTAAATAAGCATCTTACGGCTATAAATAGAGGAGGTATAGTCCCAAAATGAGAGTAATTTACTCTTAGAGTCAAGTCAGAATTTAAGATCTTATAAGTATTTTAAAAAATTCCATAAATTTTTTTATCGTAGTTTTGTATTCATTTATGGTTTAAGATCTTAAGGTTAGTGGAGCTCTTAGAGTTGTTCTTCATACATAATCCTTTCTTCTTCTTTTTTTATAAGGATTAAGAAAGGATACGATGAGAGAAGAAGGAATTAATTTTTTTAAGAAGAGAAAGTATCCTTGGGGTTTTGATTGGGGGAGGAAATCTACCTACGGACACTATTATCTCTATGGATTATATGATAAAAGAATAATAAATATAGAGTTTCAGTCAAATCGCTGACCCATAGGGAAAGGAGAAGTCCCCAAAGGAAAAGAAAAAAAAATAAAAATAAAAATTTATATTTGTTTCTTCAAGTTATTTTCTCATCTTCCAATGCCATCCTCGTCGTAACCCTTTCTCTCTCTCTTTGGTGGGTCTATTATGAACTTTTAAATCTTTATTTCTCTCTACTGGCTAGTCCTTGCTTCCTTCTTCAAACCAACTTGAACTTAAAGAGTGTCTCGTAGTATCAGAGTGTTTCTTCATCTCTCATTTGCATATGTAGTCATTGATGCCTACGACCTCCATAAGCTCCAACACGTGCATTGAAGTTCGTGTTGGGTGTCCCGCCAAACTCCAAACACTAATCTCTCATGCTCCATCTCTCGATGACCACCATACATGAGTTGATCCTTCATCTATCATCCTTACAATAGTCGGTGCATTCGTATTTCTTTGTTTTCTAGATGAGTTCATAACTCAAAAAGTCCTTAAAGCTAATATTAGTGGTTTGACCCAAACAAGGAACAAGGAATAGGACTCATCAGATCCTCGAGAAGAAGGAAAAGGACTCGTCCTGCTTCAGCTCCAGCTGTCCTTCGCTCACGATGAAGCTACCACCACCATGGCCTAAGCGGAGCTCCATCACTAAGGATCGACACACCAAGGTCGACGACCTCCGCATGTTGGCCCTTTGTGTAATGCGTGTGTTCTAGATGATGCTAGAATTCAGAATTTTATTAGAGGAAAAAATGGGTTAATTATCCCTTAATAGTTAATAGTTAAATCTTGAATTCCATTTGTCATTTTAGAAATTAATTAATCAACTCCTCACTTGTTGGGCCAATTTTCGAGAAAAACCTTCCTTTTTAGGCTTTTCTCCGGATCATTTATAGAATTTCATAATAATATATATATTTTTTTATTATCAAATATCTAGAATACCTCTCATTATTTATTTATTTATTTATTTTCCTGTGGATCGATTTGTAAGGTGATCAGTCTAGTTATAATATTTTTATTTTCGGCAATACTTGAAAAATATTAGAATGTAGTAAAAACACTGAAAAACAATAAAATATATAAAGATCATAACATAGTATTTTTTATTGCGTTATAATATTTTTCTTGTATTACTAAAAATACTGTAATGTGATAAAAAATATTTTTCTTCTGTATTATATTTTTATACTATTACTGAAAAATATAATAATATAATGTAAAAATATTGCAACTAAATCAATTGGTTATCAATGGAAAATGGATATATGATTCGTTATCAAATTAAGGGCAATCTAAATCTTAGATAAAAAAAGAATCCTTTTCCAAGAAAAAAGAAAAAAAAAAGATAGCTATTTCCATGAGTTCGTCTTATAAATGGATGAAGATCTCGGTTTCAATCTGTCAAAACAAAATGAGAATCAAATCTTGCTATTCGTAGCAAATTATAATTACTTCTAATAATCTATTCTAAACAAGTAGAAGGCAAATCGGTCAAAGTCAACTCACCCTCACTCTTCGTTAGCTTGTAACGAAGAAAGAAAGGACGACCGTCGGATCAAATAAACTAAGTGCGTTGGATGTAGGTCATCTTTCTGCTATATTCGGCGGCGGACGGCTCCTTAAATAGCCACCTCCATCAACCCTCCTATCGGTTTGGAAGAGGGTGGAGGGGGAGAGGGAGGGAGAAGCGGACCAGGCGAGATGGTGCAGCGATTAACGTATCGGAAGAGGCATAGCTATGCCACCAAATCGAACCAGACTAGGGTTGTCAAAACCCCAGGTAAATATCTCATCTTCGCCTCCCTCATCTGCTTTATGGTTTGCCTGATCTTTTCCGGCTTCCGATTCTCTGCCGTTCCATTCGTTTTGTCTGATCTTGCTAATGGTGTTGATCTGGAAGCGCAGGCGGGAAGCTTGTGTATCAGTACACGAACAAGAGGGCGAGTGGGCCGAAATGTCCTGTGACTGGCAAGAGAATCCAGGGAGTCTGTTTTTCCTTGCTTTGAACTCTGACGAAATTTATCTCTCAGGAGTGGCATATTTGTCCTTTTACTTCTGTTTCGCAATTGTTACTTGTTGTAGCATTGGATGATTTCTCGCTGTTCAAACGAGTTAAATGGACGAATGCAATTCATTTTGTTTGTTTTGTATTCAGTACAGCACCACTTGTAGGCATTCTAATTTACAACAGGAAGATATTCTGGACTCCTGTTTAAATGGAAATGCCAATGTTCATTATAATTTGGTATCTTCTTTACACATGATGTTGTTGATGTTCTTAGATGTGGCTTACAATTCAGAAGTTAGCCATATCTTTTTCCCAATACCTTGAAAAGAATGTTACTGTTTGTGCTTGCTTATAGTATTCTTGTTTCCTTTTGTTGCAAAATTCTTTTACGATTAAAAGAGACATGTTTCACTTCATTGCTAATCTATCTTGTCTTTTGGTCCAAATTTTGTCGAGCTTTTTTCTATAATTATGACATCATGAAAGCTTTCAAGTTGTTTTAGCATACCCCAAAGCTATCCCTGCTATTGAAGGCATTTATCTTTGATATCAATTCATTTGATAGGGTTGACTGCTTATTGTAGACGCTGATCCTAACAGCAACAAGGCCACGCGACCCAACTATTTGGGGTTGGCTACATTGGTCTTTTCCTATGATTTAGTGATAATGGTAGTGATCCATGTTCGTAAAGATTTGACAAAGCTATCTAATGCAACTCTCCTTTATCTTTCTTTTGACCAGGAATGAAAAGGGATAACCAAGTCATGTATGCCGCAAGTTTTCATTTAATCATCCAAAAAAATGACTGAAAGCCCTAGAGAAAATTTTTATTTATAGGTTTTGAGCCCTTTCACTTTAGAGAAAAGAAGTAAGAACAAACAGTACAAATATACTATTATTATCTTTTACTAGCTATTTGATTTGAATTGTAGCCTGTTTTTGATGATTTTGATAAACTTCTAGCTTTCAGACTTCCAGTTTCTTTTTGTTATCCTGCAAGTATCTTCCATTCTGTTCTTTCCCTTCATACCTGGTCTCAAAATCTGTATCAACGTTATTTGTTGTATATGTCGAGCTATTAATTGACTTGAATTTACAGTCTGTATGGTGCATGTGCACTGGTGGGAAAATTATGTGCGAGGCCACCCTTTGTAGGACTCTTGATGGATGTCCATTGCGCTATGACAAACTTTAATCACCTGGAGATTTATATTAAACCTGGATCTCAAACAGATGTGACCTAAGTTTAAACCCCGACCAAAAAGGACACCTAGACCTGTTTAATCTCAAGTAAAAGGTGACTGAGCTTGGACTTCTACAGAAATAGAACTGTTTACAACTCAGATTAGTAATGACTTCGGACCAAGCTAAAACAGGCCAGGCTTGATGAATTCATATACCTATTTAATATTACAGAATATTACTCTGAAAATAGGAAAATGGGACAAAAAGTCAATCTAAACTTAACATGTCTATTTAAAATATTGAACGAGTCAATCAGAATCTTTTAGACAAATCAACACTTGGAATGTGCGAAGTATCAATAATGAATGCCCTTGTAGTAGGATGACACAAGGTGAGTAGGATTTTTTGTGGAGCGGAAAATGTGAAATGCCGGGTGCTCTGGCTTTCGACTGATATGTTACCTCATGTATGCTGCTAATATTTAACTAATTGGAAGCTGTGAAGATGCATCACTAATTAGCAGCAGAGTTCTTATCATTTACTCATTTATCGAGTTAAATTTTGTAAAATCAATAGGATATTTGTTTCAAATAAATAAGATATTTCCGTACCATGGTATATGTTAGCTGCACAATTAATCAGTTATTTTAGCCCATCATTGACAAAGGTCTTTTTAGCGTATGTAGTTGCAACAGTTAGCAAACAGCGGCTTAAGCCTGTTTATTGTAATTAAGTGACATTAATTTTTTAGTTTTGTTTCTGATTCCCTTGTGACCACTTTTATTTTGTTGTAATCTGTGCTTTCCTGCAATCTCAATGAACTTTGTTTTGACTATAATGTGAACAAATGTTGTGACTTTGCTTGATTGCGATCTGTTGAGTTAGTGTGAATCTGTGGCAAAAAGGAAAAAGCTAGTAACTTACATAATGTTGCTTTTCTTTATTTGATGTTTGTTTCGTGCTCTCAGATACCACATCTAAGACCTGCTCAGTACAAGAGGTCTAGGTTGTCCAGAAACAGGAGGACAGTGAACCGTGCTTATGGTGGAGTCTTATCTGGAAGTGCTGTAAGAGAAAGGTTAGCAATAAATGCTTTTGAATATCATGATTCCTGGTTTTTATCTCCCCATTTTTGTCAAAATTGCTCTTATCTTGACATTACTTCTTCTGGTTTTGTAGGATTATCCGAGCTTTTCTGGTTGAAGAGCAGAAGATTGTCAAGAAAGTTCTGAAGATCCAGAAGGCTAAAGAAAAACAAGCCTCAAAGAGCTAGACACTGATTAAATGAGCCAATTAATGCTTCGAGTTTCTATTACCGAGGAGGAAATCTCCACACGATGAAGATTAATGCTGAGAGCTTCAATATAACAGTTGAATCTTAGAGGCAGGCTCTGGATTTATTTAACACAAATTCCCAGTCACGAATCCCCCCTTCAAGTCGTTCATTGTTTGTTATGCTCGAACTATCTTTTTCATGCTTGTATTTTCAGCTGGCAATATCTTTGTGAAGTTACTATTGTGCTTTTGTAGGATTGTTACTACTGCAAAATTATGGCAATCTTTTAAGCAGATTTCTTAAAGCTCCTTGTAACGACTAAATTTTATCTTTGGTTGGGAGGCAGCACTTAAAAGTGGCAACTACATGATATCGAAGCCGATGTGTATAATATCCTGTCGTTCAAATCAGTGATCTGTGTATACCTGTAAGATTTATACGGTGCGTGCACATGTCGTTACATATTTTATCGATGTAGTGGCACTAATATTACGTCTTATAAGGTAAGTCCTCTAGTAAGCCAAGGTCGTCTTATAAGGTAAGTCCTCTAATAAGCCAAGGTGAAATTACATACAACTGAAGAAATCGATGCGAAGGTACAAGAAAAAGCTAGCAGAAAAAGCCAGCATTCATTTCCGTGCGTTGGCGCAGCAATATTCTGCCGCTGATGCCGTAACCTATGACTTAATTACTTGGTTCTAACAAAAATAAATCTCGGAACAAGCTTAAAGCCTACATTAACCAAATTAAATGCCACTGTTGTGGCTCTTGTGGGGGAGTAGCAGGTGAATCTGGTGCTAATGTCAAGTGCAAGCTCCTTTATTGGCCAGACTGCAGATTGAATGATACTTGAGTTGCTGCTAAGGCAGCTGCCTCCTGAGAATATGAATAGAAAATAACACGTCAGATGCATATATAGATAATAACAAAAGAATGATAACAGATGACATATAACACATAATCCCATATTTCACTAGTTTTACCGAGGAAAATATACTATAGACAATTTACAAACTTCCTATATGTGTAACAATTGTTGATTTAAATCAATAACAAATCCTTGTCACAGTTAACAGCACAGCACAGTGAAACAAGCATGTAGCACCCAAAGAAATAAGCAGTATATCAATGCAGTCTTCCAAGTGTAGTTTGGTTTCAGGGTGTTGATTCTGTGTTGCTTGACCACCTGATTCTAAGACCATTAAGATTGACTTCTTTGAGAAACCCTGACAGATTCCTCTGGGTCACATGTAAAGTCCATTATCAACTTATTTTGGAGCAAAACCAAATTTATGGATACAAATTCAGTTACTGCTAACAGATCCAAGTCTTAAACCATCAGGGATCCGGTTGATCTAGATTGTCTTGATTCAAATCTTGTCCATGTGTATCTCACCAATTTGGTTCGATTAGCAAGTGCCAGCTTCATCTAGTGTGGCAATGAAATGATAAGCAGGAACTTCAGGGACACAGTGACCACCATATTTCTTATTGCTTACAAAAGAATAATCATAGAAAATGAAAAGGACTCCAGAATTCACCTTTTATGGTCTTTTAAATTCTATAACTCTAATAATGGCAACTGAGAAGAAAATCAAATCATATACCATATATGTTTATAAATGTGACTGCATTTTAAAATTCTAAAAGGATGCTTACCTGTCTTTGCCTCCATTGTTGCAAGATACTTATGATCCATACCATGATGTAACATGGCAAAAGAATTCCAACAACCCGTAGCAAAAAAAGCTGAAAATAACCAATTAAACATTTGAGTCTTGGAACATGCTAGAGCTTAAAAAAGGTACTGTTTTTATTTTTCACTTACTGAAAAGTACGTCGAAGCATCATCATCATAATCATCATCTCCATCAGAATTAGTAATGATTAATGCATGCCTCAACAACAAAATAGTCATCAACTACAAAATTTCAGAAGAAGAACATTAGGTTCACAAGCAGACAAGCAGAACACTCACGCTTATGGATAGTTTTGAACACCAATAATTTGTAATTCAAGCCAACTGAGAGATTAGATGTTAGTATGAGCTCATAAAAGATCTGCACAGGCATCAGATGACTGATGGAAGTAATCTCAAAAGAAGTAAACAATAATGTAAAATGAAATTTAAAAAAACTAATGCAAAGATCAATACGACAAAAGCATGGTTTGACCAAAAGTTAATTTCTGATCAACAATGAAGATTTAAGTCCTCTCTAGAGAATGAAATTTCAATGCTAGTGACCAACTCATGAGTTTCTGAACAATGCTCTACATATGTTCCTTTTCGAAAACAAAAAAGAATAAGCTATTACATATATAACTCAGGTGCATCTCAAGATTTAATGTTGACTACACAATATAATGACCCTTTCTTCCCAATAAAAAAAAAAGAAAAAAAGAAAGCAGGAAAAAACGTATGGCATTTAAGTGGCTATTGAGATTAAAAACTTGAAAATTTAATGGACTATAATAACAGATCATTATTAGAAATTAATCAAAACAGGTCCCATCCTACACTATATATTTTTGGCAGAACATATATAATTTTGTGAAAGTTACCTATGGAACAAATATAGTTTACATTTACAGAATAATTGACAAAAAGGTTATATAAGATAGCCATAAATTTATTTTCAATTGAAAGCCTAAATTTTACAATGTAGTCATTAAACAAGTAAAGCAACAGATGCTCAATATGTTATACATGATAAGGGCATACTATAAGAGCAGCAGAGCGGAAACAAGCAGCACCGCTAGAATCTGTAGCCAACTCAGCATATTCAGCTTCAACTAAGTGGCCCCGTGATGTTGTCGCTGCCAGTACTCGAGGGTCATGCAAACTCAATTGCGAACCTGTAATGACCCAACTGCTGCTGCAGTTCAAACAGAAAGGAAAAAAACAATCCGAATAAGGAATTTGGACATAATAAACAATTCCTTGCCAGAATTTACGTCTTGGCCAATGGATCAAATTACAAGCATGACATACTTGACATTGATCATGGTCTCATCAGAATGGACTCGTGGTGGAGCAATGTACCCAGGCTTATATTGCTGCAATCACAGGAAGGACCAAGCATCAACATACATATCAGGTATACAAAAGACAAAAGAATGAAAGCATACAAGGATCTCATCAGTACGCGTTCTAGGGGTGGTCAATGTACATAGCCTTACGGCCTTACCCTCACAAGCAAGAAGAGGTTATTTTAAGAGTCAAATCTCAGATCACCTAGAAGAACCTTAATGTGACACCAGATATGGGAGTATATCATTCTAGTCAAATCAGATCATCACTTAACATCAGAAACTTGAGATATATCTGCATGCCCAAAATGAAATAAGGACCTGAATAAATGTTATATACAAAACAACCTCTAGTTCAAAATACAAAAAATGTCTGGGGGCAGGATGTAGGTTTAAGTTGGTCTTTGTACTGGAAACAACTAAAGGTGAACCGATTCACCACATTTCACAATCCAAATCCAGGTGACTTGACTTTCTTTTCAGCTTAAGCCTTTCTCAGTTTTCCCTTTGGCTTTGGCCCTTCCTTATATTAGAACACATCCCATTTCAACTCAGCCTATGCCAGCTGAAGGCCAGGAAAAAAGAACAGGACAGAGCAAGTTGTCTTTATAATGTTTGGAAATAGCATGTAAATAACTCAATCACTTTGTAAATCCTGTTGTTCTCTTTGATGACTTTATACAAGTTTTCATCAGTTTGTTTCATAAAATTATTAAGCCCGCAGAAACACAGCTTATGTTGCTTGTAGAATTCTATCACAAACATGAAACATATAAAGGCCCCTTTCTAATGAATACCTAAGCATGTTAAAGAAAGAAAAGAAAAACATTTTGTACTTTTGGTCCAAGAGACACAAAATGACATCCATAAACTACAACCAGAAATGTGACATACCTCATGGCAGATCTCACAGGTTATATCACCCTTCTCGCTGCACCAACGCTGAACACATGCCCTATGAGCATACTGCACATAGCAAAATTCCAAGTGAGAACAAACTTAGAAATAAACAAAACAGCAAAAAACTTAAGAAAAGAAAATAATACTCCAAGAAAGCAAGTATAATCATTAGCTATATTATCTACAGAAGTAATCTAAATAAAGAGCTAGATTTGTCCATAGCTAATTGAGTCAATCCTTTGATATTTGCATCAGATTCTTCCAAAAATCAAACAGTTCCCATGATGTAAAACAAGGATGCAGTCAACTATTAAATCTCAAATTATCTCACAATATTAACAATCAGATGTCAAAATTATAATATAGGAAAGAACATATATCCAAAAAAATTATGGAGTTTCTTTAATCTATCATATCAAATTAGGATAGCCAGACTTTCCTGACTCAGTCTGAAGCAATACAAATTCGAAGCTTCTTTGATGAAAAACAATGCACAAACATGAAAAAGAAAAAAAGAAAGACACTTGTACAGAGTCTCTGAGATTCCAGCAGACTGGGACGAATTAAAAGCAAGCCATCTGCAGTAACGCCAGAAGTCACCCCACAGTTGTCCTTACTTTTATCTTTCTCCTTAAGTACAACAATTCTATATCTATCCTCAGGAAATCATCATTATCTGTGTTCTGCTAGTTAAAGTACTTTGTTCAGAGGCCCTCCACTAAAAAAAAAAAAACCCTGATTTAGAACAGAACAAAACGTCAGACATAACAAGCCTTGTGTTTTAAACTGAAGAAGAACCAGCAAGGCTACTAGTACAAAACAGAAGTCGAGAAAGATCAACATCACCGCTGTGTACTGTGGACTATAATAATGGACTTCTAAAACATGTTAGGAAAAGAAACTCTACTCAAACAAATCAAACAAGTCTACATTATAAACAATCATATTTACTATGAATGAAGTAGAAAGCAACTCGTAAAACAATAGCCATAAAAACTAACATACAAAATAAACCAACTAATTACCATAAGGTATCAAATAGACTTAAATGACTTGATTACAGGTGAATTAAATAAATTTGCCTGCACATTTCTATATTCAATAAAGGAGAAGTTCATAACCTATTCACAACATGAAACAATTACAAAACTAGAAGTAATTCCACCCTCCTCAAGCAACATATCAGAATTAGCCGTCATGCCAAAGCATATAACACATCTAGGATAAACGCAAAGGAAGTCAGCTAACAGAACATGGAGAAGACTTTAAAGAAGCAAATTCCCACAACAGAAAAACTTTGCCTCATTACCATGATTTATCCAATTATATCAGCCATCTTAGAATAAACACAAAGCAAGTCAGCTAACAGAACTTTGAAATAGAGTTCAAAGACATAAATTCCCAGAGTAGTGAAATCTTTGACTCATTACCCAAGATTTATCCAATTATATCAGGCATCTTAACGAACATGTAAAAAATTCGAAGGACATAGAGTCCCACGTAATTCAAATGCATAAAGTTGGTTTCTGAAGAACCAGTATGATTGAGCATTAAATTGTATGATTGAGCATTAAATTGTATGATTGAGCATTAAGATGCCAGCTCGCGTCTCCAGAACAGCCAGGAACTTATGCTAACAAGGCAAAGTTGTCGAAATGTGCAGAGACCTTCAGGCTGCCGCTGCAAGCACAAGGGGCCTCCAAGTTTTTTATGTTGTCCTCCTCTTGGCATATGCGACAATCTACCATCTGAATTAACGGCTCATCTTCCTCTCCAACCGTGCTTTCCTCCTTCCCTTTCTGGTCGTTGCAAGAGCTGGCAATCGAAGTAGACGGATGCGTATGTGCAAAACAATAGGCAGTTTCCGCAAAGGACATCGAACCATCTACCCCTGTTGTCGTGCCAATGGTTTGGGGTGTTAACAACTGGTTGACGTGCAACACCACATGATCCCCCATCTTCTTCCTTCGTCTTAACCACAAAAGATTTCCTACTTGAATCCTCCTGCAAACCAATAGTAAACACCTCAAATCTGCACTCCCCTTCAACGGCTTCTGATCGGCCGAAGGCCAGTATGACATCGAAACCCTAATCAACATAAAAAAACATGGAAACCTTATACCAAAAACTGATCAAATCAAATAAATTCCTTAACGCGAAGAAAAAGAAAGAAGAAACGATTAAATTGCGAAAAAAGAGAAGTTCAAGTCTTCAGGAATACAAATCCAGAAACACAAATTTCAGACCCCACAAAAGCTACACCAAATTGCGCCGCTCTTTCGCCAGAATCCAGAACTTCCACCAAGGAAATCGAAACAGAACAACAAAATAACGAAAGAAAAGAAGGGATAGATGGCCATACCGCGGGAGTGGAAGGAGACGAAGGAAGAACGCCTCGACCTCGGTCTCGGTTGTATGGAGACGACCGAGTGAGTGATTCGTGTTTGGTCAAGTCGATATATAGAATGGGGGTTTTACATATATAGATAGTTATTTGTGTTTGGATATATATAGACTGGGGTTTGGCATAAAAGTAGTTTTTTATGCCCTTTAAAATTTTGCTATGACACATATAACCCTTTAAATATTAGAATTTCGCTAACCATGTCGTTAATCTGCATTCGGAAATTAAATCTCGAACACCTCTAGTTGTGATATCTAAAATAATACATTAATAATATTCTTTTAATGTTATTTCCACAATTAATTTTTAAATGACTAGTATGAATTAAAGTTTCAAGTGACAGCTAAAAAAAAAAAAGATCATTTAACAAAGATTAACTAGTTGTTGTGGGTTTTAGTATTCTAGATGGATATTATTTATGCATGTGCCAAAGTTAAATTTAAAAGGATAAATAGAAAACTAACAATTTAGAGGGATATATAAGCAATTCTCCAACAACATAGGGCGGGACTTTTTATTTGTTGATGAGAGGGACGTGACGGTGGACTTTTAACGGTGAATACGTGGCGCTCAAGATTCCTAATGATGCCTTCTAGACCGAGGAACGGCTCTGACCCACCTACACCAGAGGAGGAGGGCCGGCGTTGACGGCGGGAAGTCCAGTCGTCGGAAGCAACGATGCTTTCGTCGGGTATTGGATAAAAGATTGTAATGGGAATAATCATCGAAAAATCTCATATTTTTGGTGTTTTCGGAAGATACCTCGTTTTGCAACGGGCGTTGTCATCTTTTCATTATATTCTGAATACTCGTGATATAATATAACTGTAGCTTCCCTTTCGATGGACTGATTCTTAAACTAAGCTGATCGATCGATTTTGGATTAGTATATAGAGTGAAGCGGATTCAATTCTTAAATTATAGTGTTCTTGAATATGTTTTACAATAAGTCTATTCAAGAACATTATAACTATCATGATAGTCCCCTTATATATTTATTTTTATTTCTAAATAATAATTTTTATATTAATTGGTTTCTCTTATATTTTAAGTTTGTTTATTTCAGTTATAATATTTTTTTAATAATTCATATTTTGATGAAGACACTAAAATACTATATAAGTCTATTAAAAAATACGATAACTAAGATAAATAACTCAAAATCTAGTAGATACTAGCTCATCTACAAATATAAGATTTTAAATAAATTTTATGATTTAAAAATAAGAATAATTTAAATAAAAAAACTTATATATATATTTTTATTTATTTATTTATTTAAATAGGGTTATGGTTGTGATTCCTTATGTGGCTTGGGAAGGGGCACAACTAGGTTTGATCCCGATTATATAAGGTCATCCATAGGGTTACTCAGGAGGAAAGCTTTATGGAGAAGGGACGAGGGGTTGTGATCGTCGTCTCCTAGGGTATTCTCCAACGAATCTGCAAGAGGCTTCTAGTCTTGAATCTCTATACAATAGGTCAATGTTGGAGAGGGGAGTTCCAGCTTGACCCCTCTGAAGCTTAGATCAGATTTTGTGGATCATGAATTATGTCCCTTAGCATCTACCCGGAGGTGGGTTTTATACATTTCGTAGGGAGTTGACTCCCCCTATGCTTGTTGGTATTTGCCAATATTTTCAACGAGCAGTTTGTCATTCTGGGGCCATCCTTTCGAGCCCGTGCCTTGCGGGGTTATATCCTCACTAGCAAGCATCACTTGATTTCGGATGACACGGATTTGTAGTATGTTGCTTCGAACTTGTAGTGTGGCATCGCTTTTGAGTCAGACTACGTCGCTTCAAGACGCAACTATTTCTAGGTCTATTTGTGTTGTTTCGCACTGCTTTGAGATATGTGCACTATTTTAACTAGAGTGACACCATGTTGTTAGGATCAAGAGCACTAAGAGGGGGGGGGGGGGGGGGGGGTGAATTAGTGCAGCGAAAAACTTTCGATGATTAAAACTGCATTCGTACGTTGAAATCCGATTCCAACGTAAAAGTCGTTTCATACAAATAATAACTTTGAAAGCTTACGGAAACATATTTGAAGTAAAGTAAGAAAGGCAGTTTGCAGTTAAGATAAATAGCACAAAGGAAATGCAAATCAGATTTTAGAGTGGTTCGGTCAAACATGACCTACATCCACTTTCGGCTTCCTCCTCCGACGAGGTCATTGGCATCTATTAGAGGCCTTCTTTCAATAGGCGAAGGTCAACCACCCTTTTACAGTTTCACTCCTTTTGACGGGCTTAGGAGACAACCCTTATAGAATTTTCACTCCTCTCTTGAATGATCAAAACTTGGAAGAAAAGAGGGAGGAGAACTTTTGGCCTTTACAACACTTTTAAGCTCTAAAATCACATAGTAAGATCAAGCTTTCGGTGCCCTTTCATGCAGGAAAGGGTGGGGTTTATATAGGCCCCAACTGGTTTGAATTTGGAGCTCAAATGTGTCATCTCCTAGATTTCCGGGGTCTTGACGGTACTACCGCCATAACTGGGTCGTACTACCACTCGGAGACTGAGCTCAAGCAGTACCACCCTTGTCGGGTACCACCACCTAACAAGGGCGGTACCACTGCCCAGTCTCGCTTGGAGACTTAGCCCAAGCGGTACCATCGCTTGACCTGGGCAGTTGCACCGCCTAGCTTTCCTAGGAGACTGAGCACTTGGGCGGTGCCACCGTTGGCCAGGAAATCTGGGTCCGAATGGGCTGATCCATTCCGCCCAATTTGGGTCTATCAAGGGCCCAATTGCCCCCAGATTAAGTTAATGGGATCAACTCCCATTCCTACCTTAATCTACATGCTAACTATGATATTTCTTAAGATATTTACTACAACTTACTCTGGTGTGTCAATCGCTTCTTCCGGCGAACATCCGACGAACCTTCGGCGATGCTCCTACGGACTTCCGGCAAACTCCTGGACTTGCAATGATCCACTTGGCAAGTTCCGACAAGCTTCTTTGGCAAGCTCCTGGACTTCTCGGATTTGTTCCCGCAGAACCTTCGACGACCGTCCAAAGTTACATCGAACTCTCGAACCCCCAATGTGATTATAGTCTTGACTCCGGCATAACTCCTACTGCATGTCTTACTTTCATCGTAGTTAATCCTGCATATGTAAAAAAAACTTCGATTTAGATAATTAATACTAAGCATTAATCAAGTTGTTCGGCATCTCATTGGTCCCTCGACGCTTCGTCCGATTCTTCGGTACATCGTCCTCTCCTACCTATTGCTCAATCGGCCAGTTGACTCCACAACTCTGATATCCTTGGCGCAATACCTACTCTTCTTGGCCCGATGCCCGAATCCACGGCCCGAAGCCTTCTGTCGATACATCGACCGATCCATCAGCTCGACGTCCAATCTTCTGACATGTTCCTCCGACCCAATATGATTTTTCCTGCTTTAATTGCCTCATCCTGATCGAAGCATCCTGCATCACTCAAAACGTAGATTAAAACATAAACATAATTATCAATTGGTTTCATCATCAAAATACGAGATTCAATAATCTTCCCCTTTTTTATGATGATAACCAATTGATGACAGAGTTAAACTTAACTCCCGAAGTTTAAACAAACTCAAGTCATTGCATAACATCATACTGATGTTATTGATAGAACCTTGAATTCAAACCGAATTCAAGTCATTGCAATATTCATCATGAATACTTGCAACACGTCATCATGAACTTATGCATAACATCATACTTCTCTCCCTTTGTCATCAACAAAAATGAGAAGTCCAACTATTCTTGTGTTTGGAATATAAGTTCAACTCATTGCATGAAAAACAAAATATATAGTTTTATCATCATGCGGTTTTGAAACTAGAAAATCTAACAAGTGTTACATCATGCTTAGAATATTCAAGCTAACAAGTTTTAGATATGCAAGTTTTACAACATACAAGATAGCACTTTTGTTAGGATCAAGAGCACTAAGAGGGGGGGGGGGGGGGGGGGGGGGTGAATTAGTGCAGCAGAAAACTTTCGACGATTTAAAACAACGTTCGTACGATAAAAGCGATTTTGATATGAAAGCCGATTCAGAAATTGCTTTAACTTAGATTAAGCGAAGTGCAGTTAAAGTAAAGCTATGGAGGCAGTTTGCAGTTAAGATAGAGAACAAAAAGTAATTGCAAACCAAAATACGATGTTCGTACGATAAAAGTAATTTCGGTATGAAAGTCGATTCAGAAGTTGCTTTAACTTAGATTTGGCAAAGTGCAGTTAAAGTAATAAGGAAGTAAAGCACATATAGAGATTTGCAGTAAGGTAAGCAGCATGAAGAAATGCAAACCAGAGAGCACCGCAATTTTAGGGTGGTTCGGTCAATCTTGACCTACATCCACTTTTGGCTTCCTCCTCCGACGAGGTCACCGACGTCCACTAGAGGCCTTCCTTCAATAGGCGAAGGCCAATCACTCTTTTACAGTTTCACTCCTTTTGACGGGCTTAGGAGACAACCCTTACAAACTTTTCTCTCCTCTCTTGAAAGATCAAAACTTGGAAGAAAAGAGGGAGAAAAAATTTTAGCATTTACAACACTTTTGAGCTCTAAAAATCACAGAGTAAGATTGGATTTTTGGTGCTTTTGGGGTACCCTTTCATTGCTGAAAGGGTGGGGTATTTATAGGCCCCAAACTAGTTTGAATTCCGAGCTCAAAACTGTCATCTCCCGAAATTTCGGGATATGGCAATTGCACCGCCTGGTAGAGCTCAGAGATTGAGCCTTTAGGCGGTGCCACCTCCTGTCAGGGGTGGTTGCACCACTTGGCAAAGCTCAGAGACTGAGCCTCTAAGCGGTGCCACCTCCTGTCAGGGGCGGTTGCATTGCTTGGTAGAGCTCAGAGACCGAGCTCAAGCGGTTCCACCGCTTGTCAAGGGCAGTTGCATCGCCTAGTCTCGCTCGAAGACTAAGCCGAGGCGGTGCCACCGCCTGACTGGGGCGGTTGCACCGCCTAGTCTCGCTCGGAGACTGAGCCCAGGCGGTGCCACTGCCTGACCTGGGCGGTTGCACAGCACAGCTTTCCTGGGAGACCATCTCCTGGGTGGTGCCACTGCCTAGCAGGAATTCTAGTCCAAACGGGTTGATCCATTCGGCCCAATTTGGGTCTATCAAGGGCCTAATTGCCCCTAGATTAAGTTAATGGGATCACCTCCCATACCTAACTTAATCTACATGCTAACTATGATATTTCTTAAGACATTTACTGCAACTTGCTCCGGTGCGTCAATCGCTTCTTCCGACGAGCTTCCGGCGAACTTCCGACAAACATCCGACGAACCTTCGGCGATGCTTCGGCGGACTTCCGGCAAACTCTTGGACTTGCGACGATCCACTTGGCGAGTTCTGACGAGCTTGTTTGGCAAGCTCCTGGACTTCTCGGATTTGTTCCTGCAGAACCTCTGATGACCGTCTGGACTTCCATCGAACTCTCGAACTCCCAACATGATCATAGTTTTGACTCTAGTGCAACTCCTGCTGCATGTCTTACTTCTATCGTAGTTAATCCTGTACATGTAAAACAAAACTTCAATCGAGACAATTAATACTAAGCAATTAACCAAGTTGTCCGGCATGTCATTGGTCCCTCGACGCTTCGTCCAATTCTTCGGCGCATCGTCCTCTCCTGCGGCCTATTGCCCAATCGGCCAGTTGACTCTGCAACTTCGATATCCTTGGCACAATACTCGCTCTTCTTGGCCCAATGCCCGAGTCTACGACCCGAAGTCTTCTGTCGATACGTCGACCGATCCACCGGCCCGACGTCCAATCTTCTGACATGTTCCTCTAGCACAACATGATTTTTCCTGCTTTAATTGTCTCATCCTGATCGAAGCATCCTGCGTCACTTAAAACGCAGATTAAATCATAAACATATATCAAGTGGTTTCATCATCAAAATACGAGATTCAACAATCCCCCCCTTTTTGATGATGACAACCACTTGATGACGGAGTTTACCTTAACTCCCGGAGTTTAAACAAACTCTCCCTATCAATATGTCATATTGATAGAAACTCTTGGATTAAAAAATCTAAGCAACATGTCATCATAAACTTATGCATAACATGTCATGTCATCAACATACTTCTCCCCCTTTGTCATTAACAAAAAGGAGAAGTACAACTATTCTTGTGTTTGCGTTATAAGTTCTACTCATTGCATGAAAAACATAGTATCAAATTTTATCATCATGCAATCAAGCAATTAAAGATGTGTAAGTTTTATGGCATACAAGATAGCACTTTTGGTAATGTTCAAGATAGCAAGTTCTACATCATGCAAGATAGCAATGTTACAACATTTTGGAACATGCAAGCTAGCAATTTAGAGATATTCAAGAAAGCAACTCTTGCTTCTTGAAATATGCAAGTTTTACAATATACAAGCTAGCAAATTCAAAGATATACAAGTTGGCATATTTGCTTTTCTTTGCGATACGTAAGATAGTACTTTTGCTTTTAGAAATATGCAAGTTAGCAATCTTTGCTTCTCTTTTGAGATGAGCAATTTTTTGCTTCCTTTGCAAAGTTTGAGCTAGCAATTTTGCTTCCGTTGCAAAGTTTGAGCTAGCATGTTTTGCATCTTGAGATAGGCAAGATAGCACATTTTTGCATTTTCTTGAGATTTCAAGCAAGCAATTCTCGGTGATGTTCAAGATAGCAATTTCTTCTACAATTTTTGCTTTCTTCTTGAATTGTGTAAGCTAGCTAGTTTGCCTCTTTTCATGATGTCTACGCTAGAAATTCTTGCTCCCCCTTTATCATTGTCAAAAAGAAGGGAAGACCCTTATATCAATTTTCAGATTATGACAAAGGTATGTATCAATCTTATTTGTGCATCATTATATATTCAAATTAAAACATACATAATTTTAAAAACCTTATTTTTCATGCACGATACCGAAAAATAAATCAATTATCATTAATGAGCATATCATACATGATACTCAAACATTAAAATTTTTTATATTTATCAACATGTTGATCATGATACCAAACATTCATCATTTAAAGCATTCATGATACACATTATATGCAATACATCACATACATTATAATAAAAGGCATAAGTATTGCATGCATCATTTTAGCAACAAATCATAGCATTTCATCACATGGCAAGATATTAGCAAGTAAAATTATGATGCAAGTTCTTGATATCTTAACATGATGCAAACATGGCATATGGCAATCATTGCATTTTTATCATCAATTTACTATATATTTCGATGGAAGCTTCTTTTGATATCTTAACATAATTCAAATTCAAATATGACACTAATAGTATCAATTCATATATTTCTTCCCCTTTGTCATCAACAAAAAGGAGAATGATATAAGCAAATTTTAAACGTAAGTGCGGTAATGATTCATGCCATAACTAGGTTTATGTCATTTTTCAACAATGAGTGATAGGATATCAATTATACAAACATCTCAAGGAAAATATGACATGGAGATAGCTTTCATTACTTCTTTCTCTTTATTTGTTATTATCTTTTTGCATGGAGGAGGAAAGTCACTTGTGAGCTTACTCGAATGAAGTTAAAATTGATAAGATATTAAAGCACACTTCATTTTTACAAGGATCAAGATATGTGTGTGAATCAAATCCTTGCACGTAAAACTATTTCTCTAAAGACATAAGAAGGAATCATCAAATCTATTTCTCGAAAGATATTTTTCACATGATAAGTCTATGAGAGATGCATTTGCTAGTTGATTCCATATGTCAAAAATCAATGATATGAATCAAACTCGATATGATATATGTTTATTAAGTCCGGAAGAGAATAATGTATTGAGAAAATCCGATTGTTAGGATCAAGAAGATCCGAAAATGAAATTTAACACTTTCACGCATTCGGACAAGGTTTTGCTATAGATTTTCAAATTCAATCATGAAGATAAAACATGATTATCATCATGAAAATTTTTGTATCCAAAATACATAATTTCCAACATGTTATTAAGGCATGTAATTGTGTAAAATCATCATGGCAATTAAGTGATTTGATCATTGAATCAAAAAAGTCTGAAAAATAATCTTAACAAGTTTATGCATTCAAGCACATTTTTGCTATAGTTTTTCAAATACACTCATGAAAATAACACATGCTTATCATCATGTATAAATTAAAATCTCATGCATAAAATTATCAATCAAAATATTTAATATTACATCATTATGCATTTCTTCAAATCAAACATGATTTTATTTAATCAAAATCGAGAAATAACAATGGAAATCAACATGATACACATTATTACTTCTTAACCACATATAGCATGATTTCATATTTTCAATCAAAATCATTTTGTTCGTTTATCATAAAATATATATTTTTCATGATTATTTTTAAAACTACTAGCATGATCATAATTTTTGCATTTTTATTTTATTATTTAAACATGTAATTTTTAAGAAAATTAATTTTATACTAAAAAAAAGAAAATGCATTATGGAAAGTATCATGTAATTTCGAAATAAATTAAGGGGGTTTTGATTACCTCATCGTTGAATGTCGTTAAGGCGTAGTTTGCTACCTCGCCTTTGTTGATTTTCTCCTCGTCTTCGGAGGAGCTCGATTCATCCCAATTTTTGTTCTTCTTCTTGCATTCAAAGCAAGTAGTTCCGTTCTTTTTGCTTTTTAATTTTTGTTTCATTTGTAGTTTTAAGTTTATCATCACTTGAGCTTATGCTCGAGTGGTCTTCAAATATTCTATGGCCCAAATCCTTCCTATTCTTTGGAAGGTTGTTTTGTTCATCATGTGTCATCAACGAATCAATTAGTTCTTCAAGTGGAAAAATATTTAAATCTTTTATTTCTTGTATTGCTGTTACTATTGATTCCCAAGCTTTAGAAAGTGATCGTAAAACTTTACTAACAAGTTTAAAATTCGAGAAACATTTGCCAAGAGCTTTTAAACCATTGACGACATCCGTAAAACGGGTGTACATGTCAATAATGGTTTTGCTCGGCTTCATTCGAAAAAGCTCAAAATCATGCTTCAAAAAATTTACTTTAGATTCTTTTACACTACTTGTGCCTTCATGTGTGATTTCAAGAGTGTGCCAAATATCGAAAGTCGTTTCGCACAAAGAAACCCGATTAAACTCCATTTTATCTAAGGCGCAAAATAGAGCATTCATAGCTCTAGCATTTAAAGAAAAAGTCCTCTTCTCCAAATCATTCCAATCTTTCATTGGAAGAGAAGACCTTTTAAAACCAGATTCGACAATGTGTCCTAAATTCAAATCCAACGAAAGCAAGAAAACTCTCATTCGAGTTTTCCAATAAGTGTAGTCCGTCCCATTGAAAAAGGGAGGACGAATGAGAGAGTGACCCTCTTGGTTGCCAAAAAGAGTCATTTCTCTTGGGTGTTAATCCAAGTGAGAAACAACGAGGCTCTGATACCAATTGTTAGGATCAAGAGCACTAAGAGGGGGGGGTGAATTAGTGCAACGGAAAACTTTCGACTATTTAAAACAACGTTCGTACGATAAAAGCGATTTCGATATGAAAACCGATTTGGAAATTGCTTTAACTTAGACTAGGCGAAGTGTAATTAAAGTAAAGCTATGGAGGCAGTTTGTAGTTAAGATAGAGAACAAAAAGTAATTGCAAACCAAAATATGACGTTTGTACAATAAAAGCGATTTCGGTATGAAAGCCGATTCGGAAGTTGCTTTAACTTAGATTAGGTGAAGTGCAGTTAAAGTAATAAGGAAGTAAAGCATATATGGAGGTTTGTAGTAAGGTAAGCAGTATGAAGAAATGCAAACCAGAGAGCACCGTAATTTTAGAGTGGTTCGATCAATCTTGACCTACATCCACTTTTGGCTTCCTCCTCCGACGAGGTCACCGACGTCCACTAGAGGCCTTTATTCAATAAGCGAAGGCCAATCACCCTTTTACAGTTTCACTCCTTTTGACGGGCTTATGAGACAACCCTTATAAACTTTTCTCTCCTTTATTGAAAGATCAAAACTTGGAAGAAAAAATGGAGGAAAACTTCTAGCCTTTACAACACTTTTGAGCTCTAAAAACCACAGAGTAAGATTGGATTTTTGGTGCTTTTGGGGCACCCTTTCATTGCTGAAAGGGTGAGGTATTTATAAGCCCTAAACTAGTTTGAATTCCGAGCTCAAAACTGTCATCTCTCGAAATTCTGGGGTCTAGCGGTTGCACCGCCTGGCAGGGCTCAAAGACTGAGCCTCTAGATGGTGCCACCTCTTGTCAAGGGCGGTTGCACTGCTTGGCAGAAATCGGAGACTGAGCCTCTAGGCGGTGCCACCTCCTGTTAGGGGCGGTTGCACCACTTAGCAAAGCTCGGAGACCGAGCTCAGGCGGTTCTACCGCCTGTCAGGGGCGGTTGCACCGCCCAGTCTCGCTCAGACTGGGCCCAAGCGGTGCCATTGCCAACCCTAGTGGTGCCACCGCCTAGCAAGAATTCTGGTCCGAATTTGTTGATCCATTCGGCCCAATTTGGGTCTATCAATGGCCCAATTGCCCCCAGATTAAGTTAATGGGATCACCTACTATTCCTAACTTAATCTACATGCTAACTACGATATTTCTTAAGACATTTACTGCAACTTGCTCTGGTGCGTCAATCGCTTCTTTTGACGAGCTTCCGGCGAACTTCTGACGAACATCCAACGAACCTTCGGCGATGCTTCGGCGGACTTCCGGCAAACTCCTGGACTTGCGACGATCCACTTGGTGAGTTCTGATGAGCTTCTTTGGCAAGCTCCTTGACTTCTCGGATTTGTTTCCGTAGAACCTCCGACGACCGTTCGGACTTCCATCGAACTCTCGAACTCCCAACGTGATCATAGTCTTGACTCCGGTGCAACTCCTGCTGCATATCTTACTTCCATCATAGTTAATCCTACACATGTAAAACAAAACTTCGATCGAGACAAGTAATCCTAAGCAATTAACCAAGTTGTTCGGCATGTTATTGGGCCCTCGACGCTTCATCCGATTCTTCGGCACATCGTCCTCTCCTACAGACTATTGCCCAATCGGCTAGTTGACTCCGCAACTCCGATATCCTTGGCATAATACATGCTCTTCTTGGCCCGATGCCCGAGTCCATGGCCCGAAGCCTTCTATCGATACGTCGACCGATCCACCGACCCAACGTCCAATCTTCTGACATGTTCCTCCAGTATAACATGATTTTTCCTGTTTTAATTGTCTCATCCTGATCGAAGCATCCTGCGTCACTCAAAACATAAATTAAATCATAAACATATATCAAGTGGTTTCATCATCAAAATACGAGATTCAACAACTTTTGCTTCTTTTGAGATAGCAACTTCTACATCATGCAAGCTAGCAAATTAGAGATGTTTAAGAAGGCAACTCTTGCTTCTTGAAATATGTAAATTTTGTCAATTTTGCTAGATGCGCAAGTTAGCATGTTTTGCTTCTTGAGAGAGGCAAGATAGCACTTTTGTAATTTTTGTTTCTTAAGATGTTCAAGATAGCAAGCTCTACATCTTACAAGCTAGCAATGTTATAACATTTTAGAACATGCAAGCTAGCAATTCAGAGATGTTCAAGAAAGCAACTCTTGCTTCTTGAAATATGCAAGTTTGCTAGAAGTGCACGTTAGCATGTTTTGCTTCTTCTTGAAATTTCAAGCTAGCAAGTTTGCTCCCCCTATGTCATTATCAAATAGAAGAGAATAACAATACAATAGTATAATTCATTCCCCTTTACTATAATCTTCAGATCATGACAAGGGTAAGTATCATTCTTATTTGTGCATCATAATATTTTCAAATTAAAATATGCATAATTTTAAAACCTTACATTTCTTTTTTTCATGCATGATATTAAAAAGAAATCAATCATCACTACTACTCATCATGCATATTATTAAAATATAAAATCATATACAAATATTTATTTTCAAAATATTCATCATTATTATGAGCACATCATACATGATTCTAAGACATTCATAATAAATCATTTTAGCAACAAATCATAGAATTTCAAATCATTAATATTTCATCATTGTATGCATCAAAATAATATCATGAGTGTTTCATGCATAATACCAAATCATCATCAATATTTCAATCAGTATTCTAATCTACACATCATGAGAACAATAAATTTGCACTATAGACAATCTCATGGTTTATCATGCAAGCTATCATATTTTTTCATTCTCTTTTGCAATTAGCAAGCTAGCAATTTCCTTTTTCTTTTATAATAGTGATTCAATCATATCATTCGATAAACCAATCATAATTACAAAGGAGTATTGAATCATAAAGAAAATCATAAAATTGTTCCAAGCATCAAGGTACATTTTCTCAAATTGTAGGTATCGTAAAATCAAGAGAAAACATCTTACGATTCATTTTGAAAAATATTCTTTTTGACAAAACGAGAGAATCATGATTAACAATCTTGATAAAGTTTCAAAAACATAATTATCAAAATCATGAATACTAAAAGACCATGAAACATTTCGACAAATCTCCTTTAACATAGAAAACAATCTTGATTCATTCAATAGAAAATTCAAATTATAATTGCGAGAAATCAAGATCATGATTTTGATAAAACCCATTAAATTCAAACCATTTTCATAATCCATGAGATTCATAAAAATAATACAAATAGATTCATCAAAATCAATAAGATAGAGAAAAATAATTTTCAAGAAAAATGTTCTCCTCCTTTTAGTTGTTTCAATTCATGTGACTTATTTCATTTATGCCAAACAAAAATATGCATCAACGTTTAAGATAAAAAAAAAAAATTTTGTCATAAGAACCATCAAGACCAATAAGTCACAAAAATTATCATGTATAACTTTAAAATCTCATGCATAAAATCATCAAATCATGGTATCAAAAACTTCAATATTTTCATTACAACATCAAGCAAGGTTTCATTGAACATAATTTTGAATGATTCTTATAGATATCTAAAACTTATTTAGTTTTAATTTATATGATTTACTTTATATTAGCATGCTCAAATTTTGTTCTTATGTCAAAACCAAAGACAAGGTTTAAGAAAAAAATCATCAAGCCTTCCATATAAAAGCCATACATTATCATTGAAAAACAATATCGAAATCATCAAAATACACATTCTTGCATCTCAAGCACATACATAAGATTAATCTTACTAGGTGTACAATCATTAGATTTATATCTAATATTTTATTGTATTAACATAAAACATATAATTTGTTATTTTCAAAATTACGAGCATGATCATGATTTCTACATTTTTATTTTTTAAATATTTAATTTTTAAGAAAATTAATTCAAAACTAAATTACCAAAAAAAATTGATCATGAAAAGCATCATGTAATTTCGAAGTAAATTAGAGGGATTTCGATTACCGTATCATTGAAGGTGATTAAGGTGTAGTTTGCCACCTCGCCTTTCTTGATTTTCTCCTCATCTTCGGAGGAGCTCGATTCATCCTACTTTGTGTTCTTCTTCTTGTGTTCAAAGCAAGTAGTTCCGTTCTTTTTGTTCTTAAATTTTTGTTTCATTAATTTTTTAAATTTCTTAGTGAGTAGTTCTTGTTCACCATCACTTGAGCTTATGCTCGAGTGATCTTCAAAGGTTCTGTCTCAAATCCTTCCTGTTCTTTGGAAGGTGATTTTGTTCATCATATTCATCATGTGTATTGTGCACCATTTCATATGTCATCAATGAACCGATAATTTCTTCAAGTGAAAAAATATTTAAATCTTTTGTTTCTTGTATTGCCATTACATTTGATTCCCAAGCTTTAGAAAGTAATCGTAAATCTTTACTAACAAGTTCAAAATTCGAGAAATATTTACCAAGAGCTTTTAAACCATTGGCGACATCCGTAAAATGGGTGTACATGTCAACAATGGTTTCACTCGGCTTCATTCGAAAAAGCTCAAAATCATGCATTAAAAAGTTGATTTTTGAATCTTTAAATCTAGAGGTGCCTTCGTGTGTGATTTCAAGAGTGTGCCATATGTTGAAAGTCATTTCGCATAAAGAAACCCGATTGAATTCATTTTTATCTAAGGCACAAAACAAGACATTTATAGCCTTTGCATTTAGAGAAAACGTCTTCTTCTCCAAATCATTCCAATGGTTCATTGGAAGAGAAGACATTTCAAATCCGTTTTTGACTATATGCCATAAATCAAGATTCAATGAAAGTAAGAAAACTCTCATTTGAGTTTTCTAATAAATGTAGTCCGTCCCATTGAAGAAGGGAGGATAAATGAGAGAGTAACCCTCTTGGTTGCCGAAAAGAGTCATTTCTCTTGGGTGTTAATCCAAGTGAGAAATAACGAGGCTCTGATACTAATTGTTAGGATCAAGAGCACTAAGTGGGGGGGGGTGTGAATTAGTGCAGCGGAAAACTTTCGACGATTAAAACTGCATTCGTACGTTGAAATCTGATTCCGACGTAAAAGTTGTTTCGTGCAGATAATAACTTTGAAAGCTTACAGAAACGTATTTGAAGTAAAGTAAGGAAGGCAGTTTGTAGTTAAGATAAATAGCACAAAGGAAATGTAAACTAGAATTTAGAGTGGTTCAGTCAAATGTGACCTACATCCACTTTTGACTTCCTCCTTCGATAAGGTCACCGGCATCTACTAGAGGCCTTCCTTCAATAGACGAAGGCCAACCGCCCTTTTACAATTTCACTCCTTTTGACGGGCTTAGGAGACAACCCTTACAGAATTTTCACTCCTCTCTTTAATGATCAAAACTTGGAAGAAAAGAGGGAGGAGAATTTTTGGCCTTTACAACACTTTTGAGCTCTAAAATCACAGAGTAAGATCAAGCTTTCGGTGCCCTTTCATGCAGGAAAGGGTCGGGTTTATATAGGCCCCAACTGGTTTGAATTTGGAGCTCAAATGTGTCATCTCCCTGATTTCCGGGGTCCTGGCTGTACTACTGCCATAACTGGGTAGTACTACCACTCGGAGACTGAGCTCAGGCAGTACCACCGCTTGACAGGGGTGGTACCACCGCCTGGCTTCGCTCGGAGATCGAGCTCAGGCGGTACCACCGCCTAATCTCGCTCGGAGACTGAGCCCAAGCGGTACCACCGCTTGACCTAGGCGGTTGCACCACCCAGCTTTCCTAGGAGACTGAGCTCCTGGGTGATGCCACCACCGACCCAAGCGGTGCCACTACCGGCTAGGAAATCTGGGTCCGAATGGGCTGATCCATTCAGCTCAATTTGGGTATGTCAAGGGCTCAATTTTCCCCAGATTAAGTTAATGGGATCACCTTCCATTCCTAACATAATCTACATGCTAACTACGATATTTCTTAAGACATTTACTGCAACTTGCTCCGGTGCGTCAATCGCTTCTTCTGGTGAGCTTCCAACGAACATCCGATAAACCTTCTATGATGCTCATGCGGACTTCCAGCAAACTCCTGGACTTGCAACGATCCACTTGGCAAGTTCCGACGAGCTTTTTTGGCAAGCTCCTGGACTTCTCGGATTTGTTCTTGCATAACCTCTAACAATCGTCCGGACTTCCGTCGAACTCTCGAACCCCCAACATGATCATAGTTTTGACTTTGGCGTAACTCTTACTGTATATCTTACTTTCATCATAGTTAATCCTGCACATGTAAAACAAACTTCGATCTAGACAATTAATACTAAGTATTAATCAAGTTGTCCGGCATGTCATTGGTCCCTCGACGCTTCATCCGATTCTTCGACGCATCGTCCTCTCCTACACCCTATTGCCCAATCGGCCAGTTGACTCCGCAACTCCGATATCCTTAGCGCAATACCCGCTCTTCTTGGTCCGATGCCCGAATCCACGACCCAAAGCCTTATGTCGATACGTCAACCGATCCACTGGCCCGACGTCCAATCTTCTAACATGTTCGTCCGGCCTAACATGATTTTTCCTGCTTTAATTATCTCATCCTGATTGAAGCATCCTACGTCACTTAAAACATGAATTAAAATATAAACATAATTATTAATTGATTTCATTATCAAAATACGATATTCAACACACGTATGATCTGAGGTGGCTACCAATTGGGTGGAGTGGTGCTATGTGTGATCTGAGATGGCTGCCAATTGGGCGGTATCAAAATATCCTCTATTTATAATATTTTTAGTACCTCTATCAAAATACTATAAATCTATTTTAAAATAATATAACTAAAGCACATGATAATTTTTGTTTCAATTATCTTATCGAAATATTTAAAAAATTATAATAAAATACAAGGATATCCTTTGAGAAATATAAAAAAGGGGAACACCTATGTAAAATAATTCAATATATCATAAATATAATTAAAATACATGTCAACGCTACTATTTATTTTTATTATTTATTCATATTAATTTTAGATGGAAAACATCAATATCATCTTGACCTAAATCAAATCCACAATAAAGGCATGATATTATTTTTTTCAAAGAAGAAAATAACTGATATATTAATTCAAAAGGCAACTACACTAGTTAATTCATAGACTTCATTTGACGAAAATTCTATGTCCAAATAAATAAAGATTCAAAAGTCATAGTGTAATATCCTACCCCTCGACCCATACTCTACATGCATGCATGGCTTAAGTAGGATGCTAAATTTTAATTTTCATTACTACTATTAATATGAATGTAATGAAAAGTATATAATCTTAGAAATTAAAACATGTTAACTTACTAAATAAAATTGATAGGGTTTTACCTTGTACACAATGTTTTTGACACTTGTATATAATTGTTACATCTAACCAAAAGAAAATTCAAACATAATATGTCCAAAAGTTATACATACAAAATGCTCATATATCATCGTCTATAATTGCACTAGCATGGGTTTGCATGGGCTCACTTTCCTACCTAATCACTTGAGTGGGGTATTAGTATCCTTACTTGCAAAATAGGTTTTATAGTGAGTAATCACTCAGTGAGTATAAAACATTTATAACTTTATTAAGGTGAGCATACATCATGTCAAGTAAATCATATTTTAAAATCATTGTCATAGGACAATTAACAATAAATACCTCATGATATGACTTCTTTAGCAAGCATAATCTTGCACATAATATATGTATAATAAGGACATAAAATACTATCAAAATAATTTAAAATAATTACATGTACATGTAGGAAACATAGTAAATTTATGGACTTCTCTATCCTATACCATAACATATACATGTACTGACACATCTCACGTCATTATAATATATACATGTACTCTCACACTACACGTAATAATATATATGTGCACTCCCACGCCATACTTCATAATATGTATATTCAATTCCACACTGCACTTCATAATATATCTATGTGCATTCCCACATTGTACATCATAATACATATATGCAGTGCACGTCGTAATATATCCGTGCACTCCCACACTGTACGTCATTATATATGCATACATACAAAATATTTTTATCATAATTCATATATTTTTATGCTTACAAAATATATACATTTATATTTATCTCATAATAATCATATCAATCGAAACATACTTTCTAAAATATATTATACATACGATAATTCATAGGATCACTATTTTATAATGAATTAAACTTATGCTTACTAGATTGAACTCAAAAATAAAGATACTAAGGAAAGATCACATTCCTTAATGATTGAGTATGCTAGGAAGTGATACACCTATCAAATTGGGAGCATAAGATTATGATATATATTAATTAAGAACCATACCTCTTAAGTGTTGGGTTGACAGCCCATATTTAGCCCAATGTGGGCTTTATCAGCCCACATCTCATCCCCTCTTAACCTAACCCTAATTAACATTAGGGGGGTGTGGTGGCTGCAAAAAAAAAAAAACTCCATAAATAGGGCAACAACGAAGGCAACAAGATCTAAGATCTTCGCAGCAGAAAAGAGGAGAAGAAAAAGGCAGAAAAACAAGAGAAAAAAAGGGAAGAAAACAATAACAACGCAGAGAAACTGTTCTCAATCATCTAGCAATGTTCTCATCTCAAGTTAGATCAAATCTACAGGAGACTCTTGCTGTGATTACTTGGGGAGGTTTTAGATATTGTGGATAGTGATATGATCCTTATATCCCAGTTGTTCTCTTGTGATTGTTGCTAGGGTTTAGGGCAATAGATTGAGATTTGTATATTCATTATTCTCATAGTGGATTATCTCTAGTTTGCCCCGTGGTTTTTACTCTTCATATTAGAGGGGTTTTCCACGTATATCTTGGTGTTCTATTTTATTTTGATTTCATTTAATTCCACTGCATATCATGGCCTACTAATATTTGTTCATATACAAAAGTTATTTCTGCTTTATATCCCATCAACTGGTATCAGAGCAAGGGTTTTGGTGATTTAATTTTTGTATTTGAACATGGAGGCCAGTAATATTTCTCGCATGATTAGTTTAAATGGAAACAATTGGATGATATGGAAACCAAGAATGAAAGATCTCTTGTATTACAAAGATTTGTATGGACCTTTGCAGGGGGATAGTGCAAAACCCATAACTATGACAGATGATGAGTGGAAGAGGTTAGATCGAAAAATAATTGGGTTTATTCGACAGTGGCTTGATGATAGTGTCTTTCACCATGTTTCTATTGAAATTTCTGCATATTCTTTTTGGAAAAAGTTGGAAAGTCTCTATGAAAGAAAAATAGTTGGCAACAAAGTTTTTTTGATCAAAAAACTTGTGAATCTAAAATATAGAGAGGGTGCTTCACTGAGCATTTGAATGAAATACAAAGTATTACTAACCAGTTATCCTCTATGAAAATGTCTCTTGATGATGAGTTGTAGGCATTGTTACTTCTTAGTTCATTACCAGAAAGTTGGGAGATACTGGTAGTTTCCCTCAGTAATTTTGCACCAGATGGTGTTATCACTATAAGTCAAGTAACAAGCAGTTTGTTGAATGCGGAGTTGAGGAAAAAGAGTTCAACAACATCTCAGAATGATTCACAAGCACTTATCTCAGAGAACAGAGGAAGGTCAAAGTCTAGAAGCAGTTCACACATGAGTAGGAGCAAGTCAAGATCAAGAAAAGATATTGTTTGCTATAACTGTGGTGAGAAAGGATATTACAAGAACCAATATAAGCAACCTAAGAAGAGCAAGAAAAAAGAAAAAGAAGTGGAGTCTATAGAGTCAAAAGATAATATCACAACTATAGTGCAGGGTGGAGATTATTTGATTTTATCTCCTTTTGATGATATTTTTTCTTGTGTGTGTCAAGATCTTGAGTGAGTGATTGACATAGGTGCTTCTTATCATGCTACACCATAGAGGGAGTTTTTTGTTACATACAGGTTTGGAAAATTTGGTGTTGTCAAGATGGGCAACTATGGCACAGCAGACATCATAGGCATGGGTGATATCTATTTAAAGACCAACCTTGACTACAAGTTAGTGCTTAAGAATATGAGGCATGTGGTTGACTTGAGGCTGAATTTAATTTCAGTTGGAAGGTTAAATGATGAAGACTATGATAGCAGATTTCACAAAGAGCAATGGAAGCTTAGTAAGGGTTCTCTTGTTATAGCTAATGGAAAGAAATGTCTTACTTTGTATAGGTTGTAGGCTAAAGCTTACAGTGAGCAGTTAAATGCTACAGAAAAAGACTTCAGCATGGAGTTGTGGCATAGGCAACTAGGACACATTAGCGAGAAGGAGCTGCAAGCTCTTTCCAAGAGAGAGGTATTACCAGACCTTAGAGGTATACATTTGAACCCTTGTATTGATTGTTTGGCTGGTAAACAATATATAGTTTCATTTACTAGTCCTGCTTTATCTAGAAAAATGCATGTCTTAGACCGTGTTTATACAGATATATGTGGTCCTTTGAGGACAAAAACTCTTGGTGGATCTGTTGATATTCTTAGTATAAGTGGTGCACTTTATTTTGTCACTTTTATAGATAATTTTTCCAGGAAAGTTTGGGCCTATGCTTTGAAGACCAAAGATCAGGTTATTAATGTCTTCAAAGAGTTTCATGCCAGGGTTGAAAGGGAGACAAAAAGATAATTGAAATGCATAAGATCGGATAATGGTGGTAAGTATATAGGATTATTTAATAATTACTGTAGGTCACATGGAATCCAACATGAGATGATAGTTCCTGATACACCTCAGCATAATGCAATTGCAGAGAGGATGAATCGTACCATCATGGAAAAGATTAGATGTATGCTTTCACAGGCCAAGCTACTCAAAAGGTTTTGGGATGAGGCTTTGAGGACTGCAATTGATGTGATCAACTTATCACCATGTACAACCCTAGATGGTGATGTTGCAAAGCATGTATGGTCAGAGAAAGATGTTTCCTACAGGCATTTGAGAGTGTTTGGTTATCGTGCATTTGCACATATTCCAAACAATGAGAGGTCCAAGTTGGATGGTAAGACTAAAGAATATATTTTTCTTGGCTACTTACATGATCATTTTGGTTACAGGCTTTGGGATCCAGAAAAGCAGAAGGTGTTTAGAAGTAGATTCGTAGTCTTCTTTGAGGATCAAACTTTTGAAGATTTGAAGAAGAAGGCACCAACCAATACTTCTGCAAAAGGATTAGCAGATTGTGACCCAATTACTCCTCCAGTATATTAGGGTGATAGGGGAGATGTGCAGGAAGATAGTGTAGAGCCTGATGTTGATCTACCTGCAGGACATGTTGAGCAAGAAGAAGTTGGAGAGCAACTTCCCGCAGAACCTCAGTTGAGAAGATATTCTAGACAACATCAACCTTCCAGAAGATACTCTACAGATGAGTATGTGATGCTTACTAATACAGGTGAACTAGAGAGTTACTAGGAAGCAGTTGAAAGTGAGCAGAAAGAGAAGTGGTCAGTTGCTATGCAGGAAGAGATGGATGCTCTTCAGAAGAACCACACTTATGATTTGGTGCTACTGCCAAATGGAATGAAGGCCTTGAAGAACAAGTGAGTTTTCAGGTTGAAGACTCAAGAATATTGTTTTCAACCAAAGTATAAAGCTAGATTGGTTGTGAAAGGCTTTGGTCAAAAGAAAGATATTGACTTTGAAGAGATTTTTTTTCTGGTGTTAAAATGTCTTCTATTCGTGTTGCTTTTGGTATTGCTGCTAGCCAAGACTTAGAGGTTGAGTAGTTAGATATTAAGACAGATTTCCTTCATGGGGATTTAGAGGAGGAAATTTATATGGAGCAACCAGAAGGCTTCAAAGTCAAAGGTAAAGAGAACTTTGTTTGCAAATTGAAGAAGAGCTTGTATGGGCTAAAGCAAGCTCCAAGACAGTGGTACAGAAAGTTTGATTCATTTATGAAAGAAAATGAATACAAAAAAACGGCTTCAGATCATTGTGTATACATCAAATAATTTGGTGAGGGTTTTATTATTCTCTTATTTTATGTTGATGATATACTTATTCTTGGAAAAGATATGTCTAAAATTGATATATTGAAGAAGGATCTGAGTGAGTCTTTTGCAATGAAGGACATGGGGCCAACAAAGCAAATATTGTGTATGTAGATTTCCCGTGACAGGAAAAATAAGAAGATTTGGTTGTCACGGGAGAAATACATCGAGAATGTATTGGAAAGATTCAGTATAAGCAATGCAAAACCAGTTGGTTCTCCTCTTGCAAGTCACTTCAAGTTGTGCTCAGAATAGAGTCCATCAAGTGATGAGGAGAAAGAGAAAATGCAAAAAGTTCCTTATGCTTCAGCCGTTGGAAGTTTAATATATGCAATGGTATGTACGAGGCCAGACATCGCATATGCAGTTGGTGTTACTAGCATATTTCTTGCAAATCCAAGCAAAGAGCACTGGGCAGTAATGAAGTGGATTTTTAGATATCTTAGAGGGAGCTCTAAGGTTTGTTTAAGCTTTGGAGGTGGACCATATGTGTTGACAGGTTACACAGATGCAGATATGGCAAGAGATATAGATACGAGAAAGTCTACTCTACGTTATGTACTTACTTTTGCAGGGGGAGCTATGTCATGGCAATTTAGGTTGCAAAGGTGTATTGCTCTCTCTACCACAGAAACAGAATATATTGCCGCTATAGAGGTATGTAAAGAAATGTTATGGATGAAAGAATTCTTGTAAGAATTTAGGCTGAAACAGAAAAATTATGTGGTGTATTGTGACAGCCAGAGTGCCATCCATTTGTGTAAGAACCCAATGTTTCATTCCAAGTCAAAGCATATAGATGTCAGATACCACTGTATTCGAAATGTATTTGAAGAGAAGCAGTTGTAGCTTCAGAAAATTCACACAGATGACAATGGAGCAGACATGTTGACAAAGACTTTACCAAAAGAAAGACAGGAGATATGCCAACAGCTGGTCGGCATGGCTTCACATTGAGGAGTCATGGAACAACCTCCTTTATGGGCTAAAGGGGGAGATTGTTGGGTTGATAGCTCGTATTCAGCCCAATATGGGCTTTATCAGCCCATATCTCACCCCCTCTTAACCTAACCCTAATTAACATTAGGGGGGCTGTGGTGGCTGCAAAAAAAAAAAACTCCATAAATAGGGTAGCAATGAGGGCAACAAGATCAGAGATCTTTGCAGCAGAAAAGAGGAGAAGAAAAAGGCAAAAAAACAAGAGAAAGAAAGGGAAGAAAACAAGGACAACGCAGAGAGACTGTTCTCAATCATCTAGTAGTGTTCTCATCTCAGGTTAGATCAAATCTACAGTAGACTCTTGCTGTGATTACTTGGGGAGGTTTTAGATATTGTGGACAGTGATGTGATCCTTATATCCCAATTGTTCTCTTGTGATTGTTGCTAGGGTTTAGGGCAAGAGATTGAGATTTGTATATTCATTATTCTCGTAGTGGATTATCTCTAGTTTACCTCGTGGTTTTTACCCTTCATATTTGAGGGGTTTTCCATGTATATCTTGGTATTCTATTTGATTATGATTTCATTTAATTCTGCTGCATATCATGGCCTGCTAGTATTTGTTCATATACAAAAGTTATTTCCGCTTTCTATCCCATAATTGAGTTATCGATTTATAGTAATTCATTGCAATAATCCATATAAAAAATTTAATAAAATCCCTCAAAAAATAAACTATACTTAACCCAAAAATTTAACTACATTCCACTATCAAATTTTCTAATAAGTCAATTTATGATAAAATGAACTAGCTAGCATTAATCAAACCATCATATAATTCTAAGAAAAAAAATTATTTCACTTTTCTAGCTAACCAAATGATCTTGAATTATTATAAAATTTTGTACAAAACTAGAAGACATATAAAACTAAATACACACCAAATTTTAGCTTAAAATAAAATTATTTTGAGGCTAAACTATCTTTCTAATTCAACTACTAATACATATTATATTCTACTAAAACTAGGTTAAAACTATCTGAACTTATAAATCTCATATCTTGGTGTATAGAGGTGGTATTTACTCAATTCCAAATCTCATAGAACCCTGATAGAATCTTTTAACATATCAAATAGCTAAAGCCTAATCATATCCTAATGTAATGGGGTTAGTTAAGCTAAAATGAAACTCCTAAATAAAATAAGGGATTTTGAGTACCTCAGATTTTAACCATAATAATTCTATTCACTGATCTCATATTAAGGTCACACTGTTAGGATCGTGAATGGCATTAAGAGGGGGGCGGGGGGGGGGGGGGGGGGGGGGTGGGGGGTGGGGTCGGTGTGAATTAGTGCTTACATCAAAATTCGTCAGTTTGGAAATTTTTTTTCGATGAAAACTGATATCAAAAAGATGTAAATTTGAAAACACATTCGTAAGCGTAGTGAAAATAAGAAATCAGTTTGCACTGAAAATGAAAAGCTTAAAATGCAAACTAGATTTATAATGGTTCGGTCGTCGTGACCTACATCCACTTATGATTCCTTTTTACTCAAGGCCACCGGCTTCCACGACCGATTTTCTTTCAATGGACGACGATCAACTACCCTTACAACTGTTTCTCCTTTTCACAAGCTCAGGAGAGAAAATTTATACCTCTCTTTTAGACATCACTCCTCTGTTAGAAAACTTCTAACTATAGAAGGAAGAGACTCTAAATCCTAAGAGAGTTTCTAATTTTTCTCAAGTATTCTTTCCCCCCTTTGAACTCAATTTTGTTCTTAGCCAAGCAGAAATATCTAGGGTATTTATAAACCCCAAATGACTTCAAAAAAGAAGCAAAAACAAATCTTATCTTGAGTTTCTCGTGTCCTTGCGGTACCACCACCTATGTTGGGCAGTACTACCGCCTACAATACTGACACTAGGTAGCACCATCACCCAATCTGGCGGTACCACCACCTAATAGAGTCTTGGAGACTATGTATAAGCGATACAATTACCAGACCCTACTATAGGTCACTGAATGGGATAAACACCATACCCAATTCAACCCTAATTCAAGCCCAATTGGCCTCTAATTGAGTTGATATTGTTTCATCCCAAAATCAACTCAATTAGTCCGAAACTAACTTGTCCTAGACACACAATTACAAGCATGAATCCTATATTGTCCAGCATGTCATTTGTTCATCCAATGCTTCATTCGATCATTCAAAACATCGTCCTATCCTTCGACGTATTATCCAATCGGCATATTGACTCCCGCAACTTTTGATCTCTTAGTGCAATGTTTGATCCTTTGGCCTGATGCCCGAACTCATGACATGAAGCCTTCTGCCGATTCGTCGATCGATCCGTCGGCCCGACATCTAATCTTCTAACATGTTCCACTCCGGCCTAACGTCTGACTCCTCTTGATGATGAAACCACTTGATATATGTTTATGATTTAATCTGCATTTTGAGTGACGCAGGATACTTTGATCAGGATGAGACAATTAAAGCAGGAAAATCATGTTGGGCTGGAGGAACATGTTATAAGATTGGACGTCGGGCCGATGGATCGGTCGACGTATCGACAGAAGGCTTTGGGCTGTGAACTCGGGCATCGGGCCAAGAAAAGCGGGTATTGCGCCAAGGATATCGAAGTTGCGGAGTCAACTGGCCGATTAGGCAATAGGCCGCAGGAGAGGATGCGCCGAAGAATCGAACGAATCGTCGAGGGACCAATGACATGCAGGGCAACTTAATTAATGCTTAGTATTAATTGTCTAGATCGAAGTTTGTTTTACATGTATAGGATTAACTACGATGGAAGTAAGACATGCAGTAGGAGTTACGACGGAGTCAAGACCATGATCACGTTGGGGGTTCGAGAGTTCGACGAAACTCCGGACGGTCGTCGGAGGCTCTGTAGGAACAAATCCGAGAAGTCCAAGAGCTTGCCAAAGAGCTCATCGAAACTCGCTAAGTGGATCATCGCAATTCCAGGAGTTTGCCAGAAGTCTACCGGAATATCACCGAGGGTTCATCGGATGTTCGCCGAAAGTTCGCCGGAAACTCGCCGGAAGAAGCGATTGACGCACTGGAGCAAGTTACAAAAAATATCTTAAGAAATATCATAGTTAACATATAGATTAAGCTAGGAATGGGAGGTGATCCCATTAACTTAATCTGGGGGTAATTGGGCCCTTAACAAACCCAAATTGGGCCGAATGAATCAGCCCATTCGGACCCATATTTCCTGGCCGGCGGTGGCACCGCTTGGGTCGGCGGTGGCACCACCCAAGAGCTTAATCTCCCAGGAAAATTGGGCGGTGGAACTGCCCCAGTCAGGCTGTGGCACTGCCTGGGCTTTATCTCCGAGCAAGACTGGGCGGTGGAACCGCCCCAGTCAAGCGGTGGCACCGCCAGAGCTCGGTCTCCGAGCTCTGTCAGGCGGTCGTACCGCCCAGTCTGGAGGTAGTACCGCTAAGACCTCGAAAATCCAGGAGATGATATTTTTGAGCTCCAAATTCAAACCAGTTTGGGGCCTATATAAACCCCACCCTTTCCTGCATAAATGGGCACCGAAAATCTAATCTTACTCTATGATTTTTAGAGCTCAAAAGTGTTATAAAGTCTAGAAGTTCTCCTCTCTCTTTTCTTCCAAGTTTTGATCTTTTAAGAGATGAGAGAAAATTCTGTAAGGGTTGTCTCCTAAGCCCGTCAAAAGGAGTGAAATTGTAAAAGGGTGGTTGGCCTTCGCTTATTGAAGGAAGGCCTCTAGTGGACGTCGGTGACCTCATCAGAAGAGGAAGCCAAAAGTGGATGTAGGTCAAGATTGACCGAACCACTCTAAATCTAGATTTGCATTTACTTTCTGTTTTCTATCTTTACTGCAAACCTCCATATGCTTTACTTTCTTATTACTTTTGCTGCACTCCTTTACAAACTCGTTTTCAAGTTAAGTTTCCGAAAACGATTTCATCGTACGAACGTAGTTTTAATCCTCGTAAGTTTTTTGCTGCACTAATTCACCCCCCCCCCCTCTCTTAGTGCTCTTAATTCTAACAATTAGTATCAGAGCCTCGTTATTTCTTATTTGGATTAACACCTAAGAGAAATGGTTCTTTTCGACAACCAAGAGGGTCACTCTCTCATTCGTCTTCCCTTCTTCAATAGGATAGACTACACTTATTAGAAAACTCGAATGAGAGTTTTCTTGCTTTCATTGAATCTTGATTTATAGCATATAGTCGAAAACGGATTTGAAATGTCTTCTCTTCCAATGAACCATTGGAATGATTTGGAGAAGAAGACGTTTTCTGAAATGCTAGAGCTATGAATGCTCTATTTTGTGCCTTAGACAAAAACGAGTTTAATCGGGTTTCTATGTGCGAAATGGCTTTCGATATTTGGTGCACTCTTGAAATCACACACGAATGCACAAGTAGTATAAAAGATTCTAAAGTAAATTTTTTAATACATAATTTCGAGCTTTTTTTAATGAAGCCGAGCGAAACCATTGTTGACATGTACACCCATTTTACGGATATCGTCAATGGTTTAAAAGCTCTTAGCAAATGTTTCTCGAATTTTGAACTTGTTAGTAAAGTTTTACGATCACTTTCTAAAGCTTGGGAATTAAAAGTAACGGCAATACAAGAAACAAAAGATTTAAATATTTTTTCACTTTAAGAACTTATCGGTTCATTGATGATATATGAAATAGTACACAATGCACATGATGAACAAAACCACCTTCCAAAGAACAGGAAGGATTTGGGACATAGAACATTTGAAGACCACTCGAGCATAAGCTTAAGTGATGGTGAACAAGAACTACTCACTAAGAAATTTAAAAAATTAAAGAAACAAAAATTTAAGAACAAAAAGAACAGAACTACTTGCTTTGAACGCAAGAAGAAGAACACAAACTGGGATAAATCGAGCTCCTCCGAAGACGATGAGAAAATCAAGAAAGGCAAGGTGGCAAACTACGCCTTAACGACATTCAACGATGAGGTAATCAATAACCCCTTAATTTATTTCGAAATTACTTGATGTTTTCCGTGATACATTTTTTTTTAGAATAATTATTTTTTAAAAAAATTATATGTTTTATGTTAATAGAATAAAATATTAGATTTAAATCTAATGATCACATGTATGTTTTTTTTTAGAAGAAAAATGTGTATCTTGATGATTTCCGATTTTGATTGAAACCATGCTTGATGCCTTAATGAAAATATTAAGAAGTTTAATATCATGCTTAATGATGATGCACGGCTATTTTATGGAAAACTAAGCATGAAAAGATAGATTCACCTAAAAAGAAAAATGCATGACTACAACAAATAACAAAATGATTTTGGTTGAAAATACCTTATGCTTAATGAAGCCATGATTGATGAATATGCTTTATGTTTAATAATTTCTTTGTCTTGTATGTCCTATCATGATGAATATTTTGAAAATAAATGAAATCATGTTTGATTTGAAATAATGCATAATGATCTTGCTTAATGAGTTTTCTTTCGAAATGATGCATGATGATCTTTGTGATTATCAAACTTTATGATCTTTTGAAAGATCTTTTTCAGCGTTAATGAATGATGCATGGATTTGGCATAAAAGAAAAGAACAAGCATGTATTAAATCAATCAATGAGTTGAAACAAAAGGAGGAAAGCATTTTTCTTAAAAAATATCATTTTTCTCTATCTTATCGATTTTTCACTAAGAGACCAATAAAATTATATTGTCTTTTTGAATCTCTTGAAAGTAAGATAATTTTAATGACTTGAATTTGAAATAAGTTTTATCAAAATCATGATATTGATTTCTTAGAATAACATGAGATTACCTTTGATGATCATTTTGACTATTTTGATTCATGGAATTTTGGATTCATGACTTGATCTTTTATTTGTTTATAAGATGGTTGAAATCTTTGTATCTTTGAATTATTCCCTTCTCCTTTCAACTTTTTATGCATGTTATATGTTAAACATTTGAAATCATGTTTTGGTATCATGCATATCTAAGAAATGTTGATTTGACAAATTAATACCATGATGATTTGAAATATTTATGATTCAGAATGATACATATGCTTTTTATTATGATGATATACGTGGTGAATTGTATATAATGTGTATCATGAATGCTTTAAACAATAAATGTTTGGTATCATAATCAAAATTTTGATAAATGCTTAAAAATTTTGATATTTAAGCATCATGTATGATATGCTCATAATAATGAATGATTTATTTTTTCGATATCATACATGAAAAATGAAATGTAACGTTTTGAAAATGTGTATGTTTTAATTTAAAAATATAATGATGCATAAATGAGATTGATACTAACCTTTGTCATGATTTAGAAATTGATGTAAAGAGTTTTTCCCTTCTTTTTGACAATGACAACGGGGGAGATAGCTAGCTTGCACAATTCAAGAAGAAAGCAAAAATTACACTTCTCAAAAGAGAAGAAATTGATATCTTGAATATCACCGATAATTACTAGCTTGAAATCTCAAGAAAATGCAAAATGTGCTATCTTGCTTGTCTCAAGATGCTAAACATGTTAAACTTGCACTTTGAAACAGAAGCAAAATTACGAGCTCAAAAATTACAAAGGAAGCAAAATTTACTAGCTTGCAACTTACATATTTCAAGAAGTAAGAGTTGCTTTTTGAACATCTTAAAACCGCTAGCTTGCATGTTCTAAAATATTGTTACTAGCTTGTATGAAGTAGAACATGCTATCTTACTACCTTATATATCTAAAACTTGATAGCTTGTATATTCTAATGTGATATAGCACTTGCTAATTTTTTGCTAGTTTGCACGATGTAGCATTTGCTAAATTTTCAAGCTTACAAATTGCATAATGATAAAACTTGATATTATGTTTTTCATGCAATATGTTGAACATATGCAGAGCTACGAATATTAATGTAGACTGAACATCGTTCATAGATTTTTCTTGAATCTCTTTACGTTACTCATTGTCGGATTTCACATTGAAATTGAATATTTCTATAACATGCTTACTTTGAAAATCTTGTGCCTCGGTTTTCATAATAAGTATGTTATATTATAATTTGAGAAAATTCTTACTCTTTTAATCCTTCAAAAATGTGTCCGAATACATGAACTTATTTTTCGGACTTTCTTGATTCAATGATCAAATCACTTAATTGCCATGATGATTTTACACAATTACATTACATGTTGGAAATTATGTGTTTTGAATACAAAAATTTCCATGATAATAAGCATGTTGATTGTATTAAATCTATAGCAAAACCTTGTTTGAATGCATGAAAGTGTTAAATTTCATTTTTGGATTTTCTTGATCCTAACAATCGGATTTTCTCGATACATTATTTTCTTCCGAACCTAATAAATATATGTCATATCGAGTTTGATTTATTTCATTGATTTTTGACATATGGAATCATCTAGCAAATGCATTTCTCATAGACTTATCATGTGAAAAATATTTTTCGAGAAATAGATTTGATGATTCCTTCTTATAAAAGGAAGATATTTTTACATACAATAATTTGATTCACATATATATCTTAATCCTTGCAAAAATGAAGCCTGCTTTAATATCTTGTCGATTTGAACTTCACAAATGGCTTTCATCCTTCATGCAAAAAGATAACAACAAATAAAAAGGAAAAAGTAATGAAAGCTATCTCCATGTTATATTTTCTTGAGATGATGTTATGTTTTCTTGAGATGTTTGTATAGTTGGTATCCTATCACTCATTGTTGAAAAATGATATAAACCTAGTTATGGCATGAATAATTACCGTACTTATATCTAAAATTTGCTTATATCGTTCTCCTTTTTGTTGATGACAAAGGGGGAGAAATATATGAATTGATGCTATAAGTGTCATATTATGTTAAGATATCAAAAGAAGCTTGCATCGAAATATATGGTAAATTGACGCTATGATTATGCCATGTTTGTATCATGTTAAGATATCAAGAACTTGCATCGCAATTTTACTTGCTGATATCTTGCCATGTGATGAAATGCTATGATTGCTAAACACTTGAAATGCTTGCATCATGTTAAGATATCAAGAACTTGTATCGCAATTTTACTTATTGATATCTTGCCATGCGATGAAATGCTACAATTGATAAACACTTGAAATGTTTGCGTTACGATATCAAAAGCTTACATCGTAATTTTACATGTTGATATCTTACCATTTAATGATAGCAAATTTGCATGATGGTAAAAATGGATATTATGTTTTTCATGTAATGAGTTGAACTTATATAACAAACACTTGATTGTGGTACTTCTCCTTTTTGTTGATGATAAAGGGGGAGAAGTATGTTGATGACATGACATGTTATGCACAAGTTTATGATGACATGTTGCTTGGATTTTTGAATCCAAGAGTTTCTATCAATATGACATATTGATAGGGGGAGTTTGTTTAAACTCCGGGAGTTAAGGTTAACTCCGTCATCAAGTGGTTGTCATCATAAAAAATGGGGAGATTGTTGAATCTCATATTTTGATGATGAAACTACTCGATATGTGTTTATGTTTTAATCTACGTTTTGAGTGATGCAGGATGCTTCGATCAGGATGAGACAATTAAAGCAGAAAAAATCATGTTGTGCCGGAGGAACATATCAGAAGATTGGACGTCGGGCCGATGGATCGGTCGACGTATCAACAGAAGGCTTCAAGCCATGGACTCGGGCATCGGGCCAAGAAGAGCGGGTATTGTGTCAAGGATATCGGAGTTGCAGAGTCAACTGGCCGATTGGGCAATAGGCTACAGGAGAGGACGATGCGCCGAAGAATCAGACGAAGCGCCGAAGAATCGGACGAAACGTCGAGGGACCAATGACATGCCGGACAACTTGATTAATGCTTAGTATTAATTGTCTAGATCGAAGTTTATTTTACATGTGCAGGATTAACTACGATGGAAGTAAGACATGTAGTAGGAGTTATGCCGGAATCAAGACCATGATCACGTTGAGGGTTCGAGAGTTCAACGGAGGTCCGAACGGTCGTCGGAGGTTCTGTAGGAACAAATCCGAGAAGTCCAGGAGCTTGCCAAAGAAGCTCATCGAAACTCGCTAAGTGGATCGTCACAAGTCCAGGAGTTTGCCGGAAGTCCGCCGGGCATCACCGAGGGTTCGTCGGATGTTCACCGGAAGTTCATCGGAAGCTCACCGGAAGAAGTGATTGATGCATCGGAGCAAGTTGCAGTAAATGTCTTAAGAAATATCGTAGTTAGCATGTAGATTAAGCTAGGAATGGGAGGTGATCCCATTAACTTAATTTGGGGGCAATTGGGCCCTTGACAGACCCAAATTAGGCCAAATGGATCAGTCCATTCGGACCCAGATTTCTTGGCCGGCGGTGGCATCGCCCAGGAGCTTAGTCTCCCAGGAAAACTAGACGGTGGAACCGCCCCAGTTAGGCGGTGGCACTCCCTGGGCTCAGTCTCCGAGCAAGATTGGGTGGTGGAACCGCCCTAGTCAGGTGGTGGAACCGCCCCAATCAGGCGGTGGCACCGTTAGAGCTCGGTCTCCGAGCTCTGTCAAGCGGTCGTACTGCCCAGTCTGGAGGTAGTACCGCCAGGACCCCGGAAATCCGGGAGATGACATTTTTTAGCTCCAAATTCAAACCAGTTTGGGGCCTATATAAACCCCACCCTTTCTTGCATGAAAGGGCACCGAAAATCTTACTCTGTGATTTTTAGAGCTTAAAATGTTGTAAAGGCTAGAAGTTCTCCTCCCTCTTTTCTTCCAAGTTTTGATCTTTTAAGAGAGGAGAGAAAATTCTATAAGGGTTGTCTCCTAAGCTCGTCAAAAGGAGTGAAACTGTAAAAGGGTGGTTGGCCTTCGCCTATTGAAGGAAGGCCTCTAGTGGACGTCGGTGATCTCATTGGAGGAGGAAGCCAAAAGTGGATGTAGGTCAAGATTGACCGAACCACTCTAAATCTCGGTTTGCATTTACTTTCTGTTTTTTATCTTTACTTCAAACCTCCATATGCTTTACTTCCTTATTACTTTTGCTGCACTCCTTTATGAACTCGCTTTCAAGTTAAGTTTCTGAAAATGGTTTTACGTCGAAAACGATTTCATTGTACGAATGCAGCTTTAATCCTCGTAAGTTTTTCGCTGCACTAATTCACCCCCACCCCCCCTCTTAGTGCTCTTGATCCCAATTGGCCCCTAATTAGGTTGGCCCAAATCCATTCCTAATTACGTGCTAACTATGAAATCTAACGCATACTTAAGCTAAACAAGTCACTAGGTCTTGGTTTCTTCCGGCGAGCTTCCAGCGATCTTCCGGCAATGTTCCAACGGACTTCCGGCAAGCTCCTGGACTTCACGATGATCTTCTTGGCGAGTTCTGACGAGCTTCTTTCAGCAAGCTTCTGGACTTCTCGGCTGGTTCCTGCAAAACTTTCGACGAACTCTCGAACTCCCAACAAAATCGCATCCTTGACTTCGAGACTTCATTTTGCTTCATGTCTTACTATCGTAGTTAATCCTGCACATGTAAAAACACATTTCTATTTAGACAATTATTACTAAGCTTGAATCATGTTGTTCGGTATGTCATAGGTCCATCGACGCTTCGTCCGATTCTTCGACAGATCATCCTCTCTTGCGGCCTATTGTCCAATCGACCAGTTGACTTCGTAACTCCGATATCCTTGGCGTAATATTCGCTCTTCTTGGCCTGATACCTGAATCCATGACTCGATACCTTCTGTGGATACATCGATCGATCCTCCAGCTCGACGTCCAATCTTCTGACATATTCCACCGACCCAACATGATTCTTCCTGCTTTAATTGTCTCATTCTGATCGAAGCATCTTGCATCACTAAAAACGCAGTTCAAATCATAAACACTTATCAATTGATTTCATCATCAAAATATGAGATTAAACGGATAGTTCATTTATCTAAAATATGGATATTACGAGAGACCAATTCTATAATGATTTGAGATGTATTCCTATTTAGCAATAATTAATCCCTCCATAAAAGCGATAAGCTCGACCCTCTTTGCCTTTAATAAATCTGCCCCCTACAAGAATATAAGAGCCAATATGAATTCTAAGAATAAAACCAAGTTCCCCTACCTTTGTTTGCTTGGCGTATGAGCCATTTACATTTAATTTTGTTAGCCCTTAACCATCACAACTATGAGATCTCCTCTAGTCTTGTCGTATCGAGGCAATAATAAACTAAAATGCACTAGAACACAAGTAAAAATCACTACTAGGGTGATTTTATTGGCACTAAAAATATCATCATTCTTGGCCTTCCATATTAACCAGAAAATCTACGTATAAGTGCTATTAGGGTTAGAGGACTATAATCAATCATTCTCTTCTTTGAGTCAAGCATCCATGAACTTAGAATGAAACCCCCAATTTTCTCTCAAAAAGTTGGAAAAAACCCTTTGTACAAACTTACAATGAAAAAAAATATACATAATAAAGTCATCATCAGCACCACACAAACAACAAACAAAAGGACTAGTAACAACTTGCCTAACTAAAGTCTCCCATGAATGAGTTTCTAGTATAAATAAAGAAAACAAGGAAGGCCGCAAGTCCTTTAGGAGAGATTTACGAGCCCAAATAATTGAAATTGAATGATTGTTCTCTCACCTCAAGAATATTACAAATCTCATGCTTAATATTAGTATAAATAAGACACCGAAAGAAGATTTTTTTTATTATTTTTAAGAAATTAATCCTTTGATTCATTAGAAATTATAAATTTTAAAAATATCAATGATAGCTTGGCAGGATCTTTTAATAACTCTAAAACATAGTAAAATGGCATCAACATATATCAAATGGGATATTCAAACTCTACGTTTAAAATGAAAAAGGTTTAGGTTTTTAAAAATCATCAACCTAGTTAAGTAAGAAGGTAAGCAATTAAGAGACCAAAATATATAGGTAGGGGACCAAGGAAGGTTCCCCATTAATGATACAAGAGAAATCGGGGGAAAAAATGTAAGATATAATTCAAGAGATAAATTTATCCAAGAAACTTTAGGATCTTTAAAATGTTCATAATAGCCTCCCATGACAATATATCGTAAGCCTTTTTATAATAGCCTCCCATAACAATATATCGTAAACCCTATTTAAATTAATTTTTAACAGAACAAAAAGATTCTTTCCATTAGAATCATAATATAAAAAGAATGAACAATCTCCGGGAGGACAATAAGGATATTATCTCGGATGCCTCTATCAAATATGAAAACAAATTACACATTTAAGATAAGATAGGTTTAAGCATATTAGCAATCATCTTAATGAAAATCTTATAACAAAAATCATTTAGGAATAACAACAAAGTGGGTGTTAGCTCAATCAGTAAGCTAATCAGTAATTGTATTCCAGCCACTCATGTGAAACTCAATTGTGAAAGCACTAGGACGAACGTTTTTTCATATCCCAAGGAATAGCATCCCAAGCTTCTTGCCTTCAAAAAAAATTTGACAAGGGAATCACTAGCTTGGTGATCTCGCATTGGTCAACTAAGGCCTCGGTGATCTCACATTGGTCAACCATTAATTCATTATTATTAAGTTTAAGACATGGGATACAATTAATTCTTCTAATAAAAATCAGATTTTGATAATACTTGGTATTTCGATCATCGTCAGTGATCCATTTGATTAGCTAAAGCCCAACTTCTAAAATTCGTCCGTATAAGCAAAAGCTTGAATATGATTATGAGAACAGGAGAGTTGAGATTCCTCAGCCTCAAAGAGACCCACCCAACTAACCCTCCTTAGCTTCAAGATCATTAATCTACGAGGAAACTAGAGTGACCTTATCCTCTTACTTACCCCCCAAACATGACTATAGTTCCACTTAGAATACATGATGTAGGGGCTTTAAATTAGAAGAAAAATCACACTGATCACAAGAGATAAGTTGGTTCCACTTCAAAGAGAACCATGGCGATTGCCAAATCCCCGCAGCGGGCGTGCAGGTTGATCAGAGCGTTCCTTAACAAGGCATCCGACTCGGACCCGAGCTTCACGCGCGCAGCGTGGAATAACGCCCCCGCGGTCGCCGACGACAGCTTGGCGCACGCCTTGAACGGGAAGAGGGACGCGGCCTGCGAGCGGCGCAGCGGATCATGGTGTTCCACATGAACAGGTCAGGCTTCGCTGTGTGCGCGAACGACTTGCAGGCATACTCCATGATGCCGTGGCCATGGAAAGAGAAGGCGGCCGAGAGCAAGAGCAAGCCGAGGGCCGGTGCGTCGGAGTTAGCCTGGACGACCAAGAGCGCGTGAACTCGCTTTAGTTCTCCGAAGCTTTGGCGCACCGCCGTCCACCGGATCATGCATGGACTTTGCCCTCGCTGCACACTACAATCTCGCAGCTCAACGTCACAAACTCCACATGGAAGTCCACAAGAAGATTGTGAGCGATGATACACAAGTTTCTCTCAATGCATCATGTTATAGGAGATCTATTCGAGTAGTTCGTCGTGTGAGAAAGTTAAAAATAGATGCGTGGACATCACGGCAATATAATTCACATATGTTGAACTTGCTCGATCTTTGCTTTCACGTGTTGTGATTGTAGTGGTGGAAGAAGATTAATCCCATGGCAATTTGGCATGTAGTCACCAACATGTAGCTGAGGTACATAAAAAAGGCCAAATGAACTACAATGCATGATATGGATATATGAATGGATGTCTTCTTATAACAAGGGGACCAATTGATTCATCTTACTCACCAAGACACCACAATGCATTTGTTTCCTCGTGTCACCAAGACTACATAAATTAAATGATTTTTTTTCTTCTTTTTTTTTACATATTTAAAGCAATACATATGTGAACATACTGCAATTCTCCCTGTCTACCTACAAATTTACAAATGTAAAAACCTCCTACAAATTTAAAGCCCCAAGCTCATAAAACATGTAACATAACAAACCTTCCATTGCAAAGACATCTAATCTCCACAAGGCAAAGCACAGCACCGATGCTTTTAACTCATTGATTTAGATTTGTAAGACCCAATCTATGAAAGGTCATCCTTACAAGTTCCCACAGCATTTTTTAGCATTTTTTGGAAAAATAAAAAAAAATAAAAAATAAAAATAAAAAGAAGAAAAATAATCAACTGTGATTACTGCATTTCCACCTATTATACTTATGTACGAATCTGCAAATAATGTATAAAGAAAACTTAAGCCGAGGCATGTACCAACGGTCGTAAAACCATTTTGAAGACCAAGTAGGATCACTGGAGAAAACTGGGAAGAGAGAACCTAACCTAGGAGTGAATACACAGATATCTGCCAAAGGCATTGTTGAAACTTTCGGCATCTTTTATCATCTGTGGCTAAGCTGCTAATACAAGAACTTTGATGGTCCCCTGGCTATTGGCTGCCAACATTGTAGGACTGTCACTCTTCCAACAAACAGCACTAATAAAATACAAACCAGCATCATCTTCCGCATCATCAAGATCCCATGATCCAAATTTGTGTCGTGCGGCTGGCGTCAAGATAGCCTGCAATTATAAGTGTTGGTTTTTGAGATCTGATGGCAAAGGATAGATGCAGCAGAGTGAAAAGGACCCAGACTAACGATTGTGTAGGGAACATTGGGACTATGTTTGGACAGTCAAAACCAGCATAGCCAGTTTGGCTCACCTTATGGTACACACAAACCTCGTTTGTCTCACTGCCACAAGCAATGTACTCGTTGTTCACTGTCAAGCCCACAAAATTTTTCTCATTTGTGTGTCCTACAAAAGTGCGCACCTGAATGAATCATTAAATAGAGGACAAAAGTCATTAGGCAGGTACTGATCCATGTTCTCTCAAAATCATTATTACAGGAAACCAGGAAGCATTCAGCCAAGCAAACAACATAAAAGCAGCTTCATAGATTTATATGGAAGAATATATACACACATATTAGAGGAGGCCTATAAAATCATGACGGTTACTTGAGAGATGGATCATAGAACATATGAAAGATAATTATCAACAAATTGCATGCATAATGATCAAGGTTATCATAAGGAACAGTATAAGAGTCAAATTTCAACTTCGACTGTTACCACCCATACCAAGGCTGTACTGGGTGGTACACCTTGTACTACTGGTTTGTAGCTGGTCCGTGAACCGAGTAGCAGCCAGACCAGTAAATATTGGTTGTACTATACCATTTCGGTCAAAATTGCAGTCCTTGGTCTTTAGAAATGTCATTCCTATTGAATGAAATTCTGAAAGGGACAAGTCCATCAAAGATAGAAGACTGATGTAATGGAAACATCTTATCTAACGTACATCACAGTGTATAACCTAGGAGTTCATAAATACAAAAGAAATATTCTTATAAATGTTTATGGCTTGGAGATGTAAGAATCAAAAAGACTACTCGCAACTCCAATGATTATCAGATAACAATAAATTATGAACCAAAAACTGAAGAAGTATACTATCAAAGTTAATAGTCTGGTTTCAAATATCAGTACGTATGTACTTGTCCGACAAAGGACTGGTATCGAGCCATATGATCTGGTACTCCTTGGTATTCTTTTTCTTCTTTTTGGGTGATACCAGACAATACAAGTCAGCATACCCTTCTGAGTTCTGACATACTATACAAGTATGGTAGATTACTGAAACAGGTATCATATCAAGATTTAAATCCTTGGATACAATATTATGAATTTAAATAAGCTACAAGATAAAGGATAATGACAGTAGAACATATCAACATACTGGACATGTGCCATTTACATCCCATAATCGCAATGTACTGTCTGTTGATGCAGATGCAAGCTCATTTGTGGACAAGAACTTCACATATGATACTGCTTTCCAATGCCCCTTGAAGACACAGAGTGGAGAACTAGTGTTTCTCAAATCAAAATAGTGAATTTTATGATCAGCAGAACCAACCTGGAAAAGAGTATTCATAAAATGAAATGACAACAAGCTGAAAAAGGTAAACAAGGGTGATTGAAAACATACTGCAACATGAACGCTAGATCCAGGATTATATTTGACACAACATATATTTGCTTTCATGTCAATATTGATAACACTGGCTTCTTGCTTTGTGGACCACACCTTGACCTAGTTGTCACAAGAAAAATGGAACACATGAAGGATGTCATCAAGACAATATGGTGAATACACCCAAAACACCATCTTGATATAAAGTACCTAATGAAGTCCCTACCCTGATGTCCAATTAATTTTCTGTTAATTAATCATCATGATGAGCTCAAATTAACTGGTGTGCATATGAAGATAAAACATCCATAAACTCAACATAAATTTATCAAAATCAGGAAACAACTTTTAATATGATGCATAGTGCCAATACATCAAAATGTAACAACAACCAAACATAACATAATAGAAAAGAGAGAACACACTTGTGACAAGGATAATGTGTATGATGCAACCCCACTATCCCATTCATTTTCTCTCATAAACTCAGGTTGAACTAATTAGCATGTGCTTACTAAGTAAATCCAAACACATATTGCAGGATAGCATGCAAAGTTCTATAGCTCAATTGACACAATGCAAGTGAAAACTGACGACCATCATTATCATCATGATCACCATTGTCATTGTCATCTATTTAATGCCTCTTCTCATCAAATTCGGTTAACCAAAATACAATTATATAAAACAGGCACATGGATGATCTGATATAATGTTATAACAGGGCATAAAACTCATTCCAAGCATCTGAAGATCAAAATTTCCAGCCAATGCAATAACTTGAAAGCAAAAGTCTAAATTTCCTGTGGAAGTTCATTTCATGCATATGCAATAAATGACCCCATGAATATTCATCTTATCACAATCCAATCTGGCTGATCTGTGTCAAGATGTGCCAAGGTCACCTAATGTTGACTAATTTTTTGGCCTTACTGCAAAAAATAGGCTGACCAATGCATAACAAAATCTGCCAGTTCAGACTATTTTGGTGACTCGCAAATATGTTATTACTACTAAAGCAGGAAAAGGTAGACACAAGAACAAAAAGAACAGAGAAAGCTCGTTGATTTTGGTGTCTTGCTACACTTGCTGGAAACAATCGAAGGATGGTGGAAGAGAGAAGCGGTGAGGAGGAAGAACGAGAAAAGAGGATAGGAGGGTACGCTTGTCCATCCCCACTACTACATTGCCTACACTTATGAGAGAGAGAGATCAGCGCGAGGAGGGGTGTGCGAGAGAGATCACAGGCTCATGTTACTGCATGTGAGGACCTTTTTTTTATTTTTGTGATATATACAGAAATTAAAACAATTAACTCATTATTTACTTCAAATTTGGTATTTAAACTTTTAGTTTCACTTTGAAATTAAATTTTCACTGAATCTGATCCATCAGAACAATCTGACCAATTCTAGAATCAATCCCAGTCCTGTGAACATTGATCAACAGGAGATAAATCGTTCTTTCCAGTTTCAACTGTAGATTCAGGCATATCAAATGACAACTGATTCAGACAATGTAATGTCTGACAGACAATTCGAACAGCTGAGCAACAATGTAATATGATGAATTTAAAGATTGCAAAAACTTTAAGTAAATTATCGGTTTTCCATATCTATCGACATCACAAACAGTTTCCAATGAATGTTCATTACAACTTCATATCTGAAAACAAAAATTCTAAACTAGAGGTTCAGATAAAGGGATCATCTTAAGAAATGGTAAACAGCATATGAAAGGCTATACTTAGTTGAGAATGAGTGCCAACAAAGAAAATGAAAGAGAATCATTAAGTGCTAAAAAATCTTATATTAGTAATTCTTTTGAAGCAATTCTGTTGGTAAAATAGTTTTACTGGGTTAGAAGTTACCTTGCAATCATCACTACCAGAAACTAACATCATTGGTTCTGTCCGTGAAAAATCAACACTCCATGCTCTTTTTTCATGTTCTTCATATTCCATTATGCTCTGGGAAAAAAGAAAAAGAAAAAGAACTCATAAGATTTTTTCCTAGCTCCACCACAAGGTATAAATCATTTACTATTACTGTAACACAGTTCAGAAATTTTCTATAGTGAATCGACGTAGCACCTGGCGAGTGGTTACATCCCAAACAGTTACTATCCCTTCGTAATCACTACTTGCAATAACGTTTTTTGAATACTTGTTCCAACTCAAGCAACTAAGTTTGGACCGAGTGGCCAATTCTACAACAGGGCAATTTACCTCTGATGGCTGATTCAAAACCTGCATATAACAAAATGAACTATAATTGATCAAAATTAAGCATTTACAAGGTCAATGCATTTTAAAGGCAGAAGTACTTGATATAACTTACAGTGGAAAATTCAAATACTTTAATTCGCTTGGAAACACCAGCAGTGGCAAAATACTCATCATCACAATCAAATTCGATGCTGTATCAAAAAAATTTTGTAAGGGGATGCTTCAGATCATATATCAAGAATGAATCAAATAACTGTATAAGAAGTACAACCTCATACGAGTACAAGGGGAGAATGAGAAAGTCCATCTTCAGCAGAGCTGACTGGTCACTTTTGTTGACATTAATTCAGTTCTAGATCTTTATATTTTCATATATTAAGTAATTCATGGGTGTTCTAGCAACCTTTTGTCTCTTAAATATGAGAGTAGAGAAGGATTATGTATATGTGCAATCAAATTTGCTGCTTCAGATTTAATTAAAGAAGGGTGGCATGTAATCCACTTTAGAAAGAGAGGACATCAATCTCCTATATACATTTGTATGGTAAAATTAAAACTTCTGACATAAATAGGTTGTAAGATTCATTTTTTAGCATTTTCACCAACTTGCCAAAGATCATCTGCATTAACTTAATTTTAGAAGATGGGCAGACAGAAAGCACAAAAAAAAGGAGAGCAACAACAATGACAAAGACGGCAATGACAACAAGGTTCAGCTCTTTCTTGGAAATTAAAATCTACATTCAAAGGGTTCAAGCATCCATGTATCATATGGTATGGATCAAGTCATGTTAGGAATAAACAAAAGATAATAAGATCAACATTTATGCCTTACATACCTTGACACAATATTTGCTGAATGAAATAGATCTCCATGTCTAAGTTCCGCAATAACACGCAACCGACTGAGTCAACACAAACATTTGCATCAAAAACGAAACAAAACCCACAAAAGAAAAATAATAACATAAAGAGTTATATTTTGATAACAAGTTCATCATTGCGATGAGTACTAACTTATAGAACATTGATCATTTACCAAGGATTGTTTCTATAACCTGTATTTAGTAAATGTAGTTAGTATAGACTGAAAGTCCTCAAGACCCACATGATAGCCTTCTCTGACTTTGGCATTTACTTTTTCTTTTGGATGATGTGATTGACTAGCTCCAAGACGCCGCTTTTGTAAGTAACATTCTTGAAGCTCTTTAAACTGCAGATTAAAAGAAAAAACTTTAGTTATAATGTTCACAAAGAGATTTTAGTAAATAGGAAAGATGAAACAAACAGTTTTACATAACTATAATCTTTTCAAACTTTTTGTGACATTAAAAAAGCAAATGATATTATGCAGGTGTTATAACTATGGACCTAACATGTTGAGGAAATAAAACTGAGGTTTTAACTTTTAAATGCCAATCCAACTCCTGTTTCAAAAATTTATCAGACTAATACAGTACAGATAGACAGAGCAGTGTGCTAACTTGTACTGCTTGGTATCATTGAATAAAATAATGAAAATAAGCATTGTACCAGTATCAAGCTTACTGATCCTATACCAGTATTTGATTGGGCCAGAAAATAATGGGTACTTACCCAGTCCGACTGGCATTTATAACCTTGGCCAAAACATACAAAAAAGAGAACTCATTACAATTAAGTTCAGGGATCCCTTTTGCTAATAAATCCAGGAGCCAGATTAACTTGATTCATACTTGATGCTAACCTAGCAACCAGGGAACTAAAACAAATGTTATGTTAAAGGAAAAGCATTATTTTTTATCCGGTATTAGGAAAATATTTCTGCCCAATCAACACTGACACAAAAGAGAATTTTTTATATTTAGACCATAAACAAAATCCACTCTTCACAATTTCATTATCTGAATGGTAGAGCATCATTTATTTCATATGAAGCTCTTAGAGTCAGTTTGTTGAAGCAAGCGCTCATTACAGTGACAAATGATGCAAGAGCATATGTAACAAATGATGGATTCAAGTAGGGTCTTAAGAGGAATTTGATTGCAAAAAGCTTGAAAAGACTTGGGTATAGGTTGGGATGACTTTCATAGCTTATCCTTATTTTTAGGGGCCACTCTAAATGGACAAATAAGAGTCCAATCTCAGTTCTATTGTTCTCCAAGTGTCCTAGTTTAGGTAAAAGTTGGACTAGGACCATTGTTAAATCCTTAGGAATCAAATTTTGCAAGATGTAGATGTTGTTTCTAGCTACACATGTTTTACTGGTTACAGGTTTGAGAAATATATTGAACTTTTAAAGATGATGTTATGGAACAATAAAAACAATAACAATTTGTAATATATTGGCTATTAGGAGTCGACTGTATGTATCTCTTGCCATCATTGAGCTTTGTAAAAAGTAACCTCCTTAGTTAAATTAAGAATATTTAAATATATATTTATAATTTATAGTAAGATCTTCTTATGTCTCCCTCTACATCTCCTCATATCAATAATATAAATTATCTCATACCTTCAAACAACAAGACCGCCTCTTTAACACATGTCGATATCATATTAAATAATTTTCCCTCATTTTAATTATTCAAATTGCTTTTCTATCCTTCCTAGAAATTCTACACAACCACCTGAACATTCTCATCTCAATGATATAAACTTTATGTGTATGTTGGAGAATTTCTTTCTCTTAATTCTTCATTGTCCTATTTCTTCTTAGTAATTACTTTTTTCTTTTCTTTTTTTTTGCAGAGGGTAAGTGACAAAGGCGGGATTTGAGCTTAGGACCTTGCGATATATTGTCAAAGTCTTTAACAGTTAAGCTAGATAACACCTTCAAATTAGTCATCTATATGATTTTCTCAACTTTTCAGAACAAATGCTTGGCTCTTTTATATTTACAACTAATCTCAATCCATGGGATCAGCTCATATTAAAGCATTATCCTTGTTCGGTTTCAGCCTTAATCGAATTAAATTCTCATGGGAAAAACCATAGTTTCACCCATTGTTTTTTAATTTTGGAACCAGACCTATACTATTGTATCGTGTGTAAGTATGTCAGTACATATCAAGTTTCAAAAAAACCTAGAAAAACTGAAAGATTAAAAAGAATAACTATGTTTTCGGATTCAAGCCCATACAGTGTGGTACAGCTTATACCTTGCTCAAACCATTCAGTTTGCACCACCCATACCACACTGTACCGGATGGTATTAGAAACCTTGATTTCACCTATGCAACATCAAATAGATTGGAGATGCTGGGATCCTCATTCATTGTAATAGTTATAATATTTGCTAAAAAGATTAGTCATAAAAAGGCATCATAAAAGATACTTAATGGTTCTATATGTTTTTGGAGACAAAAGAGAAGGTTAGCACCTTTGTAGATGGATTGAAAAGGATCATTGTCAATAGAAAGTCTTATTATGGCAGTGATTAACACAAATTATGAGTCATGCTAATGCTTTTATCAAGATTATGACTGTCTATGGACTGCTACTAGTAAGTGTGAAAAAGAATCAGAACACATTAACAATTAAGAAACACAAAAATTTGAGGTAAAAAGTGAAAGATCAAGTATGCCAAATGAAGACACATTTTCACTTCTTATCAAATAAATTATAATTGTGAGTGATAAACTGGTACAACAATAAGCTACATAAAATACAAGTACATTTATCAAATAGTTATGAAATACAATATAAATATAAAAGTAGTAGTCTCTAACTACTGAGAAATTATCACCATAGAAGTAGATTCATGTGCACAAGGAGAGTTCCAACTAGAAGAATCATCGAGAACCCTCAAAGGAGATTCAAAACCAGCAACCTGGTCTAAGATGTTGACAATTTCCAATAAAAATTATCAACTTAGCACACTAACCTGTGCTTGAATTTTTCTCTTTCTTGCTATGACTCTTCCTGATTGAATAAGGGAACTTGTTTCAGAACCACTAAAAGCATCTTTTCTTTGGTGCTCTTGATGGTTTGGTTGAGCTGTCACATCATTACTCCTAATCTGTAAATTATCAGAGCCTGTCCTGACAAGAGAGCTTCGAGAATTTCGAGAATTCGAGATAAGTGTGCTGTTATGCTGGTCAGCAGTGGGAGACCACAATTTTGTTGGAATTGGATCATCGAAAAGCATGCGCAATTTGACAGAGTACCTCTCTCTCACCCTGTACAGTTCTGTTCTGTGTTTCTCTACTGCATTTATATCATCTTTGATGAATTGCATGTCAGTTTGAACCTGAAATATGCCGACATGCTTCTATAAGGATTTGTTCACATTGAGATAATTTAGTTGTTATACAAACATGAAAGACAATTCATCCAATCAAAATAAATTTGTTTGAGCTAGTTTTTTATAAGAAAAAACTATACTAATGGAAGTACAAAAAGCCTTCATAACAAGAACAAAACACGTTAATATGATCCACCTCATTCAGCTCTTCCAGCTTTTTTTTCCTAAGACTGTGTAAAAAGTCAAGCAAAATTTGCATATTCATCTCAGCCTCTTGTTGCTCCATTCTCCGCTTTTTCTCACTGAGAAGAGACAACAGACCATCTAGCTCCTTAACTGACATTTCACATCCCTGTTTAGAAGAAGAACCATCTAAGTAGAAAGACAACAGCCTATGAGGATGTTATATCACTTTCATGAGCAGCAAAATTCCTGTAATATTAACAGGACAATTGCAATAACTAACAAGATGTACCTATGAATTCTACATCACAGGATTGCAAAATGATCAAAACATCCTCCAAGAAAAAACAGGTTGCTTATTAGTAAGAGTCTACAGAAAATGAGCATATGTATAACATATGATATCTATTCAAAATTCACACAATGAGTTCTGATGCATACCAGTACCAACCAAATTGTGATGTTAGTAAATATGGTTTCAGAAGCCTCTCATGGAAGCTTAATGCACAATGTCAATCTGAAAAAAAAAAAAAAAAAAAATCACACCTTGTTCGGCAATCACTTACCAGAATATGAAGTCCTAAAGTTATCAAACCTAACAAAAAGAAGGAAAAAAAATGTTGAAAGATTTGATAGGTAAAAAGGTAATTTAGTCACAGTTTCTGATGCTACTAAACTGATGGGATGATCAACTGCATTTTCACAGCTGCTCAAGATTCCAATTCAAATAAGTTGACATTTATATTAAATTGTTATATGGTTAATTAGGAATATGTTCCGACAGCTTAATAATCAAGCAATTACTTGCCAAGAAAAAGAAATGTATCATTGTGAATGTTCTATGGATGATAAAAGCTAAGAATTAATGTCTCGAGAAGTGCTCCACAGGGCAGTGCCTAGGATCATTAAGGTGCTTAAATGCCTTTTATCATAATATAAGCAGTGGCACAGAACCTGTAAGTTATTTATGCATTAGAAATCAATTATCTGCTCAGGTTATAGTGCACACCAATAACACAGACTTCTTACCTTGCCTGTCTTCTGCTGTATTCTCTACTTTCTTTTCATCAGAGAGGGAAAACTATCAGCCAAATGCAAACATATTTTCACTTGACGAAGTGAAGAAAGAGTATTCCTTGACCCAATTCATGTCAAGCAAGATCAAAGTATCCAATCTAGACTCCTGATCTCATCAACCAAAACATGTGGCAGATGGAAGTGAGGACCAGCAAGTGTTCCACCTGACTTTCTAGACAACATCCTTTAATGCATGAAATTTTACTACTTGATTTCGAATATTACCCCTTGTTTCTACTACTTATCTCTTATAATTTACACTTTTAAATCAATCAACATCTTAATTTAACTAAATGAATTATAGAAACCTATGATGTCTCATTTCTGTAAATATCCAAGATCTACCTTGACAAAAATTACAAAAAAAACATACCAAGTGAAAAGACAGAGTGCTAGGCAAGTGTACAACAGCTTAGACTCCAAGTGTGGTGAAAATGCAGACGTAAAGGTACATGAACTAATAATGGAATGGTCTCATTATTTCAGAACAATAAGCCAAGACGGAGGAATTGAAATTTAGTAAAAGCAAAAGTTTTCTAGAAGTGATTATTTCCAACAAAATTTTGTTACATTTTATGCCATCCTTGTCTTAAACATTTGCATCCAGTTGGTACATAATCCTAGTAAATTAACAAAGACTTTATTAGGAGCCATTGATGTAATCTTTATGTCCTGGAAGTTGAAGACATCTTCATCGATTTTTAGTTAGATATTTTCAAATTTATAATGGTATTTTGAAGATTAATTTGGATTTTAGAAGAAAAATGAACAAGAAGCAAATTGATGCTCCCTGTTAACACAAACACACACACAATACACATCATTGAGAAGACAATGAAAAGATAGCAAATGAAGAAGGACTAATACTTGAGTTGCTCAAAAGCCATACAAAACCATTTAACCAACAAAAAAAGGAGTTGATCAACAAAAAGACAGGAGTGATAATATATAGGGCCTTCAAAAATTGATGATACTTTCAAGTAGTGGAGAATTAGATCAATTATTTGACTAATGAAGGAAATATATTGGACAGCCCTATTACATATAGACAACTTCAGCTGTAGGAGAGAATGAGATACAAAAACTCCATCAGAAATAGTTTCAAAATTTTGCAGACTAATAAACATTTATCAAATCTCATTTAATCCATCAATTTTGCTGAACAATATACCTTTCAATAATATAAAAATATGAGCTGGATCGTATAATTTTCTGTGATACCTAGACATGCACTGATACATATGTGTGATCGTTTATCTGAAATTAAACAACAAGGTTATTATAAAGCTAAAAACAAATAATCACCAAAATAGAGTAAAGTGACCTCATTCTACTAAAAGGTTATAAGAAAATTTGGCGAATTATATCATGCTGAAACCTTAATAATACAGCATAACTGAGAAAATTTTAGGTCTGAAAAACAAAACAAAGAAATATTCATATATGATGATGAACATAAACAAATATTAAATAATACAAATAGATAAATCAGCAATTATTCAATAACTAACCAAATTACGCATGGAAACATCTGCATGATGGTTACTATTTAGTAGGCATTGACATAACATGTAATATTTAGTGGAGAAAAAAATTGACCTGTTTCAATGCCACACGAAGATGCTCAATAGGTGATGCTGATTTTGCAATTTGACGGACACATTGCTTTTTCAAGAGCTGTGTGTTTAAAGAACAAATATAATAATAAGCTTTACCATGATATTGGCAGCTGAACGACATGATATAAAGCAAGCATAAATACTGGATGAAGATACTCAAGACATTTATTTTAAAATAAAATTGCTCTATGCATTCATTAGATTTGTATGTGGCTCAAAAATACGGATGAAATTTATCATATGATAAACTGAGGAACATGTCTCGCTGTCTACACTGGCATATGATAAACTAAGGAACATGACAGAGCAACTACTAAGTGTGAAACACATACTATAATAACAGCATTCCAAGCTTACCAATGGTTAAGCCAACCAATAAGTAAGTACAAAGGATCATTTGATGCCATTTAGTCATTTCAGCCACAGTTGTTATTGGCAACTACCAAAGAATCTGGGCAACAGCATAGCTGATAAATGAGCTTCAGAAGCATAGGTTATGACCACGTGTCAACAAATTTACCGACATACAATTGCATGAATTCATGCATGTCGAAATCTAAACTATCAATTTATAAACAGTAAATAATTTTTTTGGGTGATTTTATAAAGTTATATATTGCTAAGAGCAGATATAATGATCATTTGTGTCATTGCACATCTCCCAAATTTTCGCCATGTTCATGTTCCTTGCATAGAGTCAAAGCATTTTGTAATGAGAACTTTCCGAGCATAATGTAATTTGACAAGATTTATATCTATAGCTCACTCAAAATTGTCAAGGCATTTCATGTTAGCAAAATTGCCAAAGTTCTAGGCTTCTAGCCTAGGTAGAACATTACATCAGTTGGATCCCTTGCCTAGGATCTTCTATGTTATTTGACCACTACATTCATATACTTTTTATGTCTCCATCAGGATCATGATGTGAAAAATCCCAAAAACAATGTAGCCTTGGTATCAACATTCTTAGTTACAGAAAATGAATCTAAAGAACAAGTAGTCTTTTAATTGGAGATAGCAGAACCTCAAGTATTTTAACCAGCTAATTGTGAAATTACCTATACTCCTTATTGTGGGTTACATAGTGTGTAGCCTTTTGTTTTTTCTAATCAGATGAATAGACTAGTTTTTAGAAAATGGTATATGCATGACATGCTTCTTCTAGCAATTAAATTTCAAAAAGGATTAAATTATCTAATTAAGCATGTGCCTTAGAGATAATTGAGAAACATAGCCATATACATTCATCCATCATGTTCTTTTGTTTAAATAGTAGGTTTCTTCTGTGAATCAGTCCCAGTGTATATAGATGGATAAAGATGGAGCAAATTATTATGACATTATCTGCATGCATGGTAATTGATCATCTGAATCTTGGTTTGGCTAAATATTATATTATTGGATAAGGTTCTAAGTGGTCACTTGGTCATTATGTAGGAAATGCAATGGCTTTAACTAACAATAACATGTAGCAGTTATGCAGCTCCAACCTTACACCTCTCGAACAAGCTAGCTGTTTAGTACATTGATGAACCAAAAGCAGCCAAACACAAAGTATGCCTTTAAGGCTCGTTTGTTTTCCCATGAAAGAAAAAGAGGAATAAATCCTAGAATTACAGGTGTTATGCCTTCCATCCTCTTCCTAATTAATCTGTTCTAAAGAAATGGTATAATAGCGGATGGGTGTATGCTTGTTAAATTATCTACCCGATGCATGTTTAGACAGAACGTCGTGATAAATGGTTACTCTAATTAGAGGACACATGGGATAATGGAATACCTGGTTAAACCAGATGTGTTGGTCAGTTTTCTGTAAAATTGTCACCAATTCAACAAGAAATTTCACCAGTTGAACAGTTAGAAATTGTGTAAAGCCTTCTCACATTTTTCCAACTATCAAAATTACAGCCAACATTTCAGCAAAAGGTTTTCGACATCCACTATCTTCAAAAGAAAATACCCCTATTTATTAAATATTGTCTTGCTTTTGCAAAGAACTAGCTTCGTGTTGTAATGAAAATTATAAACCCAACTTCACAAATGGGGTTATGATATGTAGGACTACAAATCAACCAATCAAAAGTGCAGATGATCTTGGCTTGGTTCCTTGCCACAGTTACTTACAGAATGGTGGAAAATATAATTTTATCATGCCATTCAAGCTCATCTTCCGATACTTTTAAGAAATTATAAAATTACACACTGAAGGCTGCTGAATGGTTGAGTCATTTCATTTTCCCACTCTGACCTAATAAGAACATAACTACGTAGAGCACGTCTATGAACCGTTGAAACAACCAACAATTGATCCTTATATATGTGGTTTTCATTTGACGCTCATATAACCATAACACAAATTGAAACCGAAGGTGGAGGGACCCCTGTAGCTAAATCTAGACACGAATTCGACCCTATTATAGAAATGATTGAAGGTAAAGCAAATAAAAATCTAGGAAACAATTGATTGTTCCTCAAACAATGGGATAGATTAACTAATTGTGACAATCAATGAAACAAAATGGCAGCTTCAAGCGGGATTCTAGACAACTAAATATAATTAAGATGGGACGGTAACCTTATTGAGGAGGAAATTGGGGTAGAGGTGACTCTTGGTGAGGTAATTTCTGCAGCAGGGGCAATCGCTCTTATTATTGAGGTGGGTGACGATGCACATGTAACAGAAGCAGTGGCCGCAGGCCGTCAAGAAGGCATCCTTGAAAACCCCCATGCAGATGGGGCAGAGCAGGTCCCTGTCGCGCTCGGCATCCGCCTCCACCGCCGCGCCGTCCCGAGATCCGTCCGGTACCGTCTCCCCCTCTGCGGCCGGAGCCCCGGCCACGTCCGTGGTCTCCGATGACGAAACCGCCAGCGGCGTGACCGAAGCCCCCATCTCGTCCGCCTTCGACACCGACGGCACCAGCACTCCCGCCGACGAGCCGCCCATCGCAGGGGAACGGGAGCAGCAGGAAGGGTAGAGGCGATGATCGGAAAGCGGTGGTGTACGGACCAAAGGAAGCTAGGAAAACATATATGGCCGGTCGCCGGACACCGTTGCCAAATTATTTCAAGAAATTCTTCTACGCGTATTTTACACCCATATATCTACCCGCCTCGTAAATGGCTTGATGGTAGACCCCAGGTGGGTCCCACAGAGCTCGTGCCTTCTTTTAATTGTTCTAGTCTCCGTCAAACCGGTCAACAGATACAAGCACAACAATAACAAAGATAAATTAAAATCATAATAATATGAGATTTACTCCTGGGCTTGAAACAAGTAGTAGTTCATCAACACATGGAAAAGAAATAGATTCTGCCGAATATAAGCGCAAATTCTAATCTACAAGGAAGACAAAAAGAACAAGTGATCCTTCCATCCATCGCCATTTGAGAAAGAGCTTGTGATCGTAAAACGCTAGCACTGTAAATATCTGCAAAATTTAATAACATACATTAAGGGAATATGCCGCTTACTATAGAGTTAAATAGAAAGGGAAAAAAATAGCTAGAGGAAGAAGGAACATTCATCATATGTCTGACGCAGAGCTCCACTGCTCTCCCAAACTAGTAGTAGAAACATGTTTGAATGAATCGTCCCTTATGCACAAGGAAGTGGGAATATATATATATATATATATATATATATATTGTATGTATATATGTGTGTGTGTGTGTTACGGCAGCAGCATCTCTCTTAAGCAAGTAGAACTAGGAGATCCCCACTGTTTTCCCCAGCAACCACATTACTAGAGAGAATTCGATCATGAACAAGGCATGAAGCCACGCCCTGTCGACGACGAAGCCGAACACCGTGATCCCTGCCCTGTTGTTCTCCAAGTATGTCACTGAATCCAGCAAGAAGAACACCATCAGAATGAGATATAGACATATGATCGAGATGAGTATTCTTACCCAATGCCTGTCTTTTTTGAAAGGAGATGGTGTTAATGTTGGAAGGCATCATCTTTCTGACATCCAAGACGTCCCCATCCTTGTCATCGTCGTCATCAGACTCGTCGCCGGAGCTGCAGTTTGGCGGAAATGACGTCTCAGGCTCGGCGTCAAAGGACTCGACGGTGGCGCAAGCGTGCCATGTCGCAGCTTGGCTGGTTATTGCCTGCGCCTTGTGTGTGATCTTGGCAGCGCTACGAAGGCATATCAGTAGTCCGGTCACAAGACCGATGGAGCACAACTACAGAAGGAATTGCTATGAGCACATACTGCGGTTGTAGCTGCGACGGTAACGCGACGACGGTCAATGATGAGGAGGACAAGCCTTGGCACTTACAGCGAGCTCGCCGGCGTTGTTGAGGTTGACCACCGCCCGGGGACGGGTGGTGAGAAGCAGCGTCGCGAGCTGGCTGGCGGTGACCAGCAGGAGGCAGGACAAGATGAACGACCGGTACCGGTGGCTGATGATCCTGAGCTGCCGCCGGATCCTCAGGTGTTCCCCGAGCACCGACGCCACATCCGACTCCGGCCCCCCTTCCCTGAACACCGAAGCGAAGTCCTGCAGCCTCAGGATCTGCAGGTGGCACATCAGCCGGAAAAGAACGCACACGAAGAGGAACAGTGACATCCTGTAAATCCAGCTCGCTAGCTCTAGGGCGCACGCCATTACGTCGCCCACCACGACGCTACCTGCTACCTCGAACGGCACCCGTTCCGATCCCGACGAATACCACCATATCTTATAAGTCACTTCTCCAGCAAAGCACGGCATCACAAATACGGAGAGCAAGCGGAACGAGCGATTGAGCTGATCCATGTAGCCCTCCCGTACCCGCTCGCTAGCTCCGACCAACTTGTCGAGAAAGAGGAAACGACGAAGGCCATAGCGACGGACGAAGGCGGAGAGACAAAGATACGAGAGACTAGAGGCGGAGATGAGAGAGAGTTGAACCACCACATCATAAGCGCGACGGGTGGGGGCACAGGAAAAGACGAAGTGGGAGGCAATGGGGACGAATATGCTCAGGAGAAGGAAAATGGACCAGGAGACCACTGCGTGCTTAGCGTCGGACTGGTCAACGCACATCCACTTGAGGCAGAACCGGAAGCTCCTAAGCTCATCGTCAGCGCGGGAGAGGCAACGTGCATACGACACCCTGCTAGATAACAGCGACTCGGTGGTGCTACTGATAGTCGCTTCTACGACGACGCCTTCTCCCGCCATTAATGGAGCTCCCTCCTCTTGATTGCTTGATCAGATCTTTTGCTTCTTCCTCTTAATCCTGCTCCTGGTTCTCATCAATCTATGCACTTTTAACACCTACATAATCTCCTACACCAACGAATCAGGCGAAGAATAAGGAATTGATGGAATGCTCGGCGCACTAATCGGGCTCCTGTTATCTATAACCAGGTACGCCTTAATATGGTGTTGCTCTTCCAGGGTACGTACTCGCTTTGCGTGAGGAATGTTTTAATTGCAGCCGCCAACAAGTTTGGGAAGAGATTTGGTTGATCTGTCTCGCAGCGGCTTCCACACGTAAACTATGTATGTGGCATCTCTGTCCCAAGTGCCAACTCATTTCATATATAAAACATCTAAGTTTGGACGATTTTTCTAAAAACAAATTATTATTTTAATTTTTTTTTCGAAATGCTCTGATTTTTTTCAAATAGTATTCTGATTCAAAAAAATACCAAACTGTTCATAAAAAAGCACAGTACTTTTCTAGTCCATTACAATGTTTTGATTTATTATATTATTTTGATCACCATAACAAAAATATTGTAAATGAGTTAAATGGTATCAAAACATATTAGAAGCTATTTGATATATTTTACTGGATTCAGATACATATGTATAATAGTTTAAGAATAATATCATCTAAATAGAAATAAAAAGTTAACTTATTATAATATTTTTATTATAAAATCTATTTTGATCCAAATAGTTTCAACCAAACCAACTATAAGCCTAAAAATATAGTATCATAATAATCTGCATATAATAATAGTAATAATCAAAGAGACATAATATAATGTCACTTATAGTATTTTTCAATGATGTTTATGATATTTTTATATCTCAATAAAAATATTATAAATATTATTAAAAAATACTACAAATAAACCAAATGAAAATAATGTAATGGCTCAACTAATTTTGATATAAATAAACTATTATAATCTTTTTGATATTGTATCAATTTGGGTTGCACATAATAATTAATCAAATAAGAGCTAAAACTGATTTTTTTTTTTTTCACCCTAGTTAGTTGACACTGTACGTAAAGGCATGAATAAAGTGAAATATGATGTCTCATTTTTTTCAGGTAAATAATAATTTAAAAATAACTAGTAAAGACAATATCGTGTTGTAACTATAAACATAAAAACTATAATATGCTGAATTAAATACGAAAATAATCTTTTATGTCAGGATTGAAATCAAATACTTAGATATGATTTAACGATGGATACGTTTTGATATCATATCAAAAGATCTCTATTTGATATGCAAAGACACTGTCTTTAGATTTTAAATCGCTGTCAATCTACAAAGAGAAACTAGATCATTCTTCTCTCTTTCTATTTTTTCATAGAACCACCTAGATTGATGGTTTAGAGAAAAGAGTTGAGAGAGATACTGTAATCCTCTGTTTATAAGGTCTATGATAAGTAATTAGGAGATTTTCTCCCATCAAAATTATCTCATAAGGAATCATACTTTAAGTGGTATTGACCAATATATTTCATCAGAATCTAATTAATTATATTATATATATATCTTATCCAATTATAAAGGTTACAAAATCTAATAGGTAAATAATAATAATTTAAAAATAAATGATAAACCAAAAAATAAATGGTTTAGGTTTATTACTCTTAATGTTGGTTATGGTTCTAAGATGTGTTTTATGGTCTTGGGTACAAGTAATCATGCCACAAATGTTTTCGTAGTTCAATTGACTATCTTGCGTGAAATTATGCACCTTGAAATGGTTAAGTAAATAGAAATTTAAGAAAGCTGATTACTAGGATATAGAAGTATCGAACAACGTATTGTCATTACCGAAGCCACCATCATTAGAATTGTGAACAATGACATGCATTCCTTTGGTCTGCCTGACCCTACTCTCATTCTTGAAAGACAACCCTCCCGATGGAAATGCAGCTTGAGGTAACAAATACGGATCGACCTGCATTTACATTTTCCAGATATTCACATTACAGACATGCTAAATGGAAAACTTGAAGAAGCAAAAAGAAATGTGCCAAAGAAAAATTCTTAGCCACATATCAAAATATTGATATATCAAGTGCCAAGGATTAAGGAAACGCAAATTACTTTCCCTCATCCCTTTAAATGAAAAGGACACCATGAAGACCAAGAAAAGATAGTTGGTCAGAGCATATGTCAAATAAGAATCTACATAAATAACAAGTTTCCAAAAAAAAAAAAAAAAAGCTCCAAGATTTTCTTTTCCCTACTGCATTTAGTAAAAAAAAAAAAACGAATTTGCATTTTTTTACTTCAACTTATTGTAATTAGTACATTTTTAATGGAGTGTTCGCAGTCCTTTTTTCATCATTTAAATGGGCTTGAGTAATCATCACGACTCCCTATGCTATAAAAAAGACAAAAGGATCCAAAAGAGAATTCTATCCATTGTTTCCTCATGGTCAGTGATATTATCTAGCTTTGTTCATTTAATGGTTCAACTGTTTTCTTCTTTTCTCCACTCTACACTTCCTGTTCCCCAACTTTTCATCTTAATAGCTGAACTGGAATGCTGAACCTAAACATAGATGCCTTAGATGACAAACTAAATATATCGTGAATTAAATATTCAATTATTTTGACCAGATAGATTCCTTCCCAATTTCCATACAAGAATTCCAGCTGAAAGTGGTTATAACACTTTTTTTTAATGCTTTGGGCTAACTTTTAACAGAAAAGTTGTCTTGGTGGAATATCTAATGTTAACAGGAGTCAACTGTTGCATGAAGCCTAGAAGGACTAAAGGCAACATCATTCTCATATGCTTAATTGAATCATAACTAGAGATTAGGATTCAGGAATTGGTAACATCTACATCATCAATGACTATACTGAACCAAATTCTCCTATATATATATAATATATATAATATATCCTTAACATAACTTGATCTTCTGTTTATGATATTTAGTTGTCAACTATGGAGAATGATGTATGAAGGCCCTATGCTTCCAAGCAACAGAGTTTTACTTACTACAGTAAAATTTTTATTCCAAGATCCGCTAGGACAGTATGTTCCGGTACAATCTGATGTTTATTAATTTGTGCAGGTCTATGCCAGTTTAATACGCATTAAACTAGAACAATAGGCATTAAGATAAAAGCCACGACATGTGTTTAGACACATGATGGAAAAACCACTAACATGATAAAAGCCCAAGAACAAAATTTTGATCCTTGAAGGCATGTATACAAATACAAAATGGTACACAATGATAAGTATGTGCCTTGAACTCAGTTATGTGCAACCATATCGAGAAGCCTTGTAAAATAGCACAATGATAAGTATGTGCCTTGAACTCAGTTATGTGCAACCAGCTAAAGAATGAGCTTCTTGTTTATTTTCTATATAGAATATCATAATTAACAACCGGGACCTTATAAAAAAAAGAAGAAGATATAATTACTCAAAATATTTCTCAAGTGTCATGACTAAGGCTCGTTGTTGTTTAGGATTTTTACCATCTAAAGACAATCTAATCGCACCCAGATATTTTTGAGGCCCTGGCAAGAAGCAAAGATGAGAGCATCTAAAATTGCTGTACTTCCACTGAGCTGAGTTTCTCAGAACAGCAGCTCGTAGCAATCAGTTTCTCAGAAACTAGAACTCAAGGGCTGGAGCACTCAAAAAAAGAATCGATTAGTTAAATCACTATATTCTAGGTACGAGACATTTAGAGTTTTATCATAAAATAATAAAAAAATAAAAAAGAATAATCAACTTGAGAGGATTGCTAAAGGTAGAAATAATATTTTCATAGATTATGAAAAGAAATAGATACATCTATATTTATATAGTTTCACGCTTGAGTTTATTAGGACTTGACTCCTAATAAAATAAATAAATCTCAAATAAGCCCTTATCAATTCTTACTAGATTAGAAAAACTTAATAGAATACGGTTCAAAGCTTTGAAAAATAAAAAGGATCTTAATAATTCCTCTCCCTTCAAATCAGTCTTATAGGTCTAGAATCTTCAGACCTATTATAAGTCTGATATCAAGGAATGAAGTACTCATATAGGACATTCTTAGTATCTCAAGTCTAAGAACCAAATACATCACTAGGACTACCGAATCACTGTCTAACAATAAGGCATCATTAAACATCCAGCATTCCGTAAGCAGATCAATCATTGAACTCGTTCTTCAATGAGCACTGGTATTGTATCTCTAGTGTCCCCACATGTATAGCTATAAAACCAACTACATCTATTATATGGACGAGTATACAACATACCAGTCTATCCGATTATCTCGATGTCCCTCTCGAGTAACCTATAATCATGATTATTTAGGATTTGTGTTTAAAGGCGAATCGGTCTCATTATTATGATCTCATCATGATTCGATTCTCATTGCATATATTCATGGACATCACAATATATTCAAGCAATATACACTATAAAGTGATAAAATACCAAAATATAATAATAAACAAAAAGACTACGTGTCAAGTCACACGTGTCATCACTCACGTGATTGGCTTGCATGACACCTATGACTAGCAATTGGATATTATCCATAAGATCCAATAATTCATGCACTTATTGGATATTCAATAAGATAGGGGCTCCAACAGATATCTCATATTTGAACATTTACTTATCGTAACATCTATCATATGTGTGTAACCCTCTAGGCCCAATATCAAGCTGGCTATGAGTCATACCTGTCAGAACTCTTTCTGACTTAGTAATTTATTATTTTCATAATAATTCACTTGACTCATCGACTACGGACGTACTAGGCTACTATACTATAGTCCCCAAACGATATAGGAGAATCCAATCTTTTGAATCTATCTGCCCTCAATTACTGTGTACATATAATCCCTTATCCATTTAATATCTCAAAGACCATATAGTGGGCATAATATTGTTAGGCCCATACAGTTTCTCCTCGAGTCTTGCTCTAATTGGATTCTCCCGAAGAACTCTTTCTCTCTCAATCCGAATGACCTTAGCTAAGGATTTGTCTGAGTAAAAACACATTAAATATTTCTCTAATGATACCGAGAGTGTATGATCCTCTATCGACACTCAATAGTCCTCGTAAGGTTAGTTGTCACTTTGATGGTCGGTTGTGCTAGATCTAGAACTTCCAAACCTGTAATTTAGGTATCAAAAGAGTGTATTACTCATATAGGATATCTTTGGTGCCTCAAGTTTAAGGACCAGATACATCACTAGGATGATAGAATCATTGTTTGACAATGAGGTATCATCAAGCATTCCGTTAATTGGATTAATCAGTAAACTCATTTTCTAATGAGCACTTGCACGATATCCCCAGTATCCCCACATGAGCAGCTATGAGACCAATCGTCTCCATTATATGGACGGGTATACAGCGCACTAGTCTATCCGGTTATCTCGATGTCCCTCTCGAGTAACTTATGACGAAGATTGTTTAAGGTCTATGTTTAAAGGTAAATCGGTCTCATTATCATAATCTCATCATGATCCGATTCTCATTGCATAGATATATTGACATCACAATATATATAACGGGCAATATAAAGTAAGAAAATATTAATAAATAATAATCAGCAAAAAGAGTGTGTGTCATATCATACGTGTCATCACTCACTTGATTGGTTTGTAGGGCATCTATGACCAACACTTCTCCACATCAACCATGACTATGACAGAAGGTGTGACAAGTTATGGCTATGACAGATGGGATGAGGCTTGGGCTATTGCAACGGAAGGTGAGATAAGGAATTATAGTAGGAACACCAAGGATCACTGTTTATATACCAGATGATAAGACCCCTAGGATTTTATCATAGAATAAGAGAAAAAAAAAGAGGATGATCACTTTGAGGGGATCAATCTCCAAGGGTTTACGAAAGACTGAAATAATATTTTATATATGATAAAAAGAAACAGATATATCCATATTTATAAAGTTCAACCATTGAGTCCATTAGGACTTAGACTCCTAATAAAATAAATAAATATCAAATAAGTCCCTATCCAACTATTGTTGAACTTGAAAAACTTAATAGAACATGATTCAAAGCTTAGAAAAGAAAAAGGATCCTAACAACATACAAGTCATAAAAATACAAGAGAATTGAACAATATGAAAACCATTTAGAAGTAAAAAGTCTTCCCTAAGCCAGCTTCCATGGAAAGATTATAATCTTAATAACCACACCATATCGCTTTCCAACTAACCCTAGTATTGAAGGTTTCTCATTAGTGAGAAATCTATTAAGTGCTTTTAGCTGTCATAACTTCTTTCGGATGAGGGAACCAGCACCAAACATCATTATTAGGGGACAAGGGAACATAGATAGCTGCTACCTTCTTAGCCAAGCTAGGAAGAAAGATTTGAAATAAGATATCACCATTTCATTGGTCAGTAAATTTTAAATTAGCAATCGTTTTGATATTTCTAGAGTCCTCAAGATTAATAAAAGTAGGCTAGAAAGCAAAGGGTGTGTGGATCATTCAAAAAGCAATAGTCCGACCACTACCCACAATAACCCTGAATCCCAGGCGCAAAGCTTTCAAAGAGTTTAAGACGTTTTTCCAAGACAAAGAGGTGGAGGTGAACTTTTTAGGGACAAGTGATAGACGGCTATATTTGACTTTGAGTAGATTAATTCTAAGTATTCTTAGAGTAATTTTTATCATTAGGTTTTATAAATAGGATTATGGTTGATGAAGTAAATAACATGTACTTAGTAATATTTTATAAGTTTTCATGGTTTTATCTCTTATTTAATATTACTTTGATTTTCATATTTGAAAGTATTCTTTTTTATTTGCATGGTATTCTAATTTTAATTTTTTTTTTCCTTCTTCATACTTAACATTTGTGATATTAGAGCCAAGTTAAATCTAAACTAAGTATTCTAACTTCCAATGATAATTTCATGTCTTAATCTCTTATTATCATCTTCTCGGACAAATGTTATAAATTTTGAAGTTTCAAGATAAAAACTCTATTCAACACTCAAGGTCTTTGAGACTCTATGAAGAAAGAATATGCAGATCCATATGAAAAAACTAGGTTGATGGAGAATAGAAAAAAATGACTCAAAGATATTATTTTTTATTCAACAAGCTATACATAAAATAATTTTTTCAAGAATTACAACAACTACTACCTTAAGACAAGCTTGGTTGATATTTAAAAAGAAATTTCAAGACTTGTTGAAGGTGATTATAGTAAAACTTTAAACCTTTTATCGTGAGTTTGAAATTTTATTTATAAAAATCATTTTTTTTCCTTAAGTGATTGAAATTGTTAGTCAAATAAAATCTTATAGTAAATATTTTCATAATTATATTATTATTATAAAAATTTTAGGAAGTTTAACTCTAAAATTCAATCATGTTATTATTAGAATTGAGGAGTTAAAAAATTTATCTACTTTTTTTATTTGATTAAGTAATGGTTCCTTACAAACATATAAAGCAAAGTTGAATAAGTCATATAACAAAAGTAAAAAAAATATATATATTTCAGAGAATTCTTTTACTTCAAAAGAGGAGATAGAAAAATTAATGGAAAGAGAATATTACAAGGTAGGATTTCATAATAAGGAAGATGATACTTTAATTGACATGATAAAAAAATTATCAAATTATAATCTGAAAAATTATAAGAGTATAATTCAATGCCAATGTTATAAAAAGTTTAACCATATGAAAGGCAGATTATTAGAAAAAGGAAAAGCAAGCAAATTATATTTAGGAAAATGAAGAAAGTAGTAAATTATTCATCACTCGTTCTAAGTTGATATCTCAATTGATTTTTTGATAATGAATATTCTAATCATATATCAATTATAAGATCAATGCTTAAATATCTTATTGAAACTCACAAGTTAAAATTTAAATTAAGAGATAACAAGTAAATCTAAGTGGATGTTAGGAACGGAGCGACACTAAAAGGGGGGGGGGGGGGGGGGGGGGGCTGAATTAGTATAGAGGATTAAAACTCGTAAGTTTGAAATCGATTTCGTAAATGTATAGAGATTTCGATTCGACGAAGGATAACTTAGCTAAAATAACTCGAGTAAAGGTAGTCAAGAGTAGGGAGATGAAAATCGAATGATTTGCAGCTAAGTAGAGAAATGGTTCAGAAAATTAAACACTAACACATTCAAAGAACACCATGACGTATAGTGGTTCGGTCAAATGACCTACATCCACTTTCGAAGCCTTCTTCGATGAAGCTCCCAACTTTCACTAGCAAATCACTTTGAAGGGGAAGGACCAAATACCTCTCTTACAACATTCTTACAAGTGGTCCACGCACTTACATATTTTTCAAAGAGAAAGAGGGAGGTGAACACTTAAGCTATTGAAAACAAGATTTTGCTAGAGCTTTTTCTTACTTTCTAACTTATCGAAAAGGTGTCTTCTCTGCTGAGAATTGAGGGATATTTATAGGCCTCAAGAGGATTCAAATTTGGGCTCCAAATTTGAATTACTTTTGGGTTTCCCGGTGCTGGCTGTGCCACCGCCTATCAGTGGTGGTGTCATCGCTTGTCAGTGTCTGACACTAACAGTGTACTGGCGGTGCCACCACCCAGTCCAGTGGTGCCACCGCCCAATTCGGCGTGCCACCACCTGGACTATTCCAGCTCACTGGTTGGGCTCCAAACTTGGTCCAAACTAGTCCAAACTCAGGCCCAATTGGCCCTTAATCGGGTTATAGGATTAACCCTTAATCCTAACCCAAATTATATGTAAACTATGAAATTAAGACATAGCCCTAAGTAAATTTTTAACCGGCAACATTGAGTTTCCTTCTAACGAGCTTTCCGGTAAACTTCCGGCGGACTTCCGATACACCCTCGGATTTCTTCCGACGGACTCCCAGTAGGCTCCCAATCTTGTGGCGAGTTCAACGAGTCTTTGACAAGTATCCGAACCTTCTCGGTGATCTCCGTGAACCTCCGATGATCTTTCTGGTGGACTTTCGAAAACTTCGGCAAGTCCCCGATTCTTTCTCGGTTGGTTCCAGCAGCACTTCCGACGATTCTTCAGACTTTCAACGGACTCTCGAACACCCATCGAACTTAGCTCCGGTAAACTTGCTTTATGTCTTTATGCTATCATAGTTAATCATGTACACTTAACTCAATAATATGGATTAGATCAATTAACCCATCAATTGACTCCATCATCAAAATTCGAGATTCAACAATCTCCCCCTTTTTTACGATGACAATCAATTGATGACGGAGTTAATCATAACTCCCCCTATCTATATGCAATGAGAAGATAAAAACACTTGAATTCAATCTCTTTGAATTCAAGCCTAAACCAATAAGTTCTATCTGTCGAACTTATCGTTATTCTTAATAAGCATGAGCAAATACGAAACTTCGTATTTCTCATCATTTCAAGGCATGAAAATTATTTTCAAGCCAAATGATAAAAGATAATTATCATTTCGACAAAAAATAATAATAATTTGAAATTTCAACATGGATCTCATAATATAAATACAAGACATGTTTCATATGATTATGAAATGATTGCTTATCATATATATATAAAATAATAATAAATATGACACGATAACCCATCTAAAAACTTTCATATGTGATATGCTAAAAAAGTTTTACGATACTTTTGAGGAATATAACACATATAAGATATTTTTCATTGCATTATACAACATATAAGCTATTACAATACGATACATATAAATTATGCTAATTTCATATTTGCACAAGTCATCAATCTTTTGTATATTTGTCTTCCCCTTTGTCATCAACAAAAAGGAGATGAGTTTTCAAGCATATAACTCGTGATCATTAAAGTCATTCATAAATTCATCTCATAAGAAAAAAAATCTTGAAAAGGAGATGTCAAAATTGATAAAGCTTCAACTTGGCATTAAGATCGATCATTCAAGGAAAACATCAAATCATCCAAAATAACATGAAGGTGCCATCAAAATATTGACAAAATTTTGGAAAGAAACATCCAACATCATATACTAGAATAATGTCAAACGCATATTAAGGTAGCATAGATGTTTACAATAATAAGAAAGGTTTAACACAATAATTATTCCTTAGGAGGAATTCTAAAGTTCCTATACATGACATCTATCTTCTGGTTCATCTGTCGTAATTCCCTCAAAATTTCAACTTGCTGTAATTGGATTTACTCTTGTTGTAATTTGAGTTACTTTTGTTGTGATTTGATTTGATTTAATTCTGCCATGATGAGATCTTCATAAGATAAAGTAGGAGCTGGTTCTGAAGGTGCTGCACCAAAGGGACTAAGAGGAGGAGATTCATTTCCCCTGAAAATGGGTGTTTCAGTGTGTATTCTACTGGTGGGGGAACTGGACCAATCCTTCTAGGTTGCCTAATCCATATACCATTGCCAAAAATACACCTTAGTCTCTTGAGTAGGTTTCTGTTAATAGTGTTAAATCGATCGACCTAGATTATTTCTTCATTGGGTGCGACACAAATATTATAGGCAAGCATTAATCGAGTGACTAACCCCCTATATGGTAACATTGAGTCTTTGGCTATTATATCTTGCATATGTTGCCGGATTAAGTATCCAAAATAATTATTTTAGCCAGTCATAATCCAATACATAGTACTTAACTCTATTTGACTAATCTCATTATGATGAAATTGTTTAGGAAGTAGGATGCTTATCATGATGTGATGAAGAAATTTAGAGTTAAAGGACAACAAGTGTTCGCAACTTTTGGGAATTATGCCTAGGTTTGGATTTGCAAAAATAGTTTCTAAGGCGTCGGAGTAAGTTGCTCCGATTGCATTGATATCTCATTTACTTCTAAAATAACAACCCTTATCCTTTTCGGCAATTCCAATTAACTCATATATAATGCTATCAAAGATTCGAATTTGTGTTCCTAAGAGGTAGGTAGTTAAGCTATCATTATCCACACTTAAGTTGGCATAAAATAACCTAACCAACCTAGGGTAAATTGATTCATTGATTTATAGGATAGATAAGATATCTAAATTTACAAACCATCTAATGGATTCCAGGTTTCCAAGTTCATCTAGATCAACATGTTTGCCCTTATGTATTGTTCTTGTTTCGAAATTAGGATACCTAAGAGCTACTTCATTAGATCTAAAGAGGATTTGGTCACAGGAATCTCCTTCCACCCTTTTCCCTTTGGTTCTTGATGATCTCTTAGGAGCCATATCTAATGAGAGAACTTTAAAGAATAGGCCAAATAATGAGAGGAAGAAAAAAAAAATTAGATCTTACCTTATATAAGTTTTCTTGGGAGGTAAAGAGTTTGATCCAAGAAGAACCCCTCTCTTAGGCTTCTAGAGGCTTATAATGAGGTTGAGAGAGATTTAGAGGGCTTTGTGAGAGTGCTAGGGAGGGTGCTCTCAGGTTGGGGGGCGATTCCACCACCAACCCTAACCCCCCTCTTTATAAGGGGGTTCTCGAGCGGTAACACCGCCTGGGGACCGAGCACCCAAGCGGTGCTACCGTCGGTTCTGGCGGTGTCACCGTTAACACGCTAAAAAATGAGTTTTTTTTTTTTAGAAGTTTTAATGTGTTTGATTTAAGATAGGATAGTGTCTTATATCACTCTTTAAGATATCATTCAAAATCGAAAAGAAAGAAGTCAAATCCACAAAAGCCAAAAAGAGGAGTAAAAATTTTTAGAAAATATATACAATAAGCTCATTCATAAGGACAATTCAACATGCCTAATTCCTTTCTTATATTATCACATTTTATGGGAATATTCATTAAGTAAATTTCATAGTCTTCCAACGTATTTTTCATCCAAACAACTTATGCACAGCATGCACTTGCAGCTATGTATTCAGCTTCCGTCGTAGATAGTGCAACTGAATTTTATTTCTTGGAAGTCCAAAAAACAAGTGCATATCCTAAAAATTGACATGTTCTGGATGTGTTTTTTCTATCTATCCTACATCCGCCAAAATCGGCATCTGCATAAGCTATTAAACCAAAATTATCGGATTTTGGATATCATAATCCTAAACTAGAAGTTCCTTTAAGATATCTAAGAAATTTTTTAACACTTTTATGATGAGACAATTTAGGATTAGCTTGAAACCTATCACAAAGTTCTCTACTAAACATGATATCCGGTCTAGTTACGGTGAGGTAAAGTAAACTACCAATCATTCCCCTATATGTTTTTTATCAAAGTTTTCACCACTTTCATCCATGTCTAACTTAGTAGAAGTACTCATAGGAGTGTTTATAGCTTTTGAACCATCCATGTTAAATCGTTTTAACAATTCTAATATATATTTAGATTGATTAAGAAATATACCATTACTAAGTTGTTTAATTTGCAATCTTAAAAAGAAGGTTAATTCTCTCATTAGACTCATTTCAAATTCATGACTCATACACTTGGTAAATGATTCACATAGTGATTTATCCGAAGAACCAAAAATAATATCGTCAACATAAATTTGAACAATAAGAAAATTATTTTCAAAATATTTGATAAATAATATAGTATCAACCTTGTCTTTTGTAAAATTATTTAAAATAAGAAAGGAACTAAGCCTTTCATACTAAGCTCTAGGAGCTTGTTTTAAGCGATAGAGAGCCTTAGTCAATTTAAATACATGATTAGGAAGAAGAGAATTTTCAAATCTGAGAAGTTGTTCAACATACACTTCTTCAGAAATAAAATCATTCAAGAAAGCACTTTTGACATCCATTTGAAATAGTTTAAAATCATTACTACTAACATAGGCAAGGAGCATCCTAATGACTTCTAATCTTGCCACAAGAGCGAAGGTCTCTTCGTAGTCGATACCTTCTTCTTAGTTGAAACCTTTAGCCACTAGTCTAGCCTTGTTTCTAACCACGATTCCGTATTTATCTTGCTTGTTTCTAAAGATCAATTTAGTACCAATGACTAAATGGTCACTAGGTCTAGGAACAAGTTTCTATACCTCATTCCTCTCAAATTGGTTCAATTCCTCTTATATTATAATAACCCATGAATCATCTTTCAAGGCTTCATCAATGTATTTAGGTTCAATTTGAGAAAGAAAGACGGCGTTAGCACAAAAATTCTTAAAGGAAGAATGAGTTTGAACCCCTTTTGATGTATCTCTTATAATTAGCTCCTTTGGATGAGCATCTACATATTTTTATTCCTTGGGTAAGGAAATTTCGGAAGAAGATGTATCCAAGTTGCTATTTTGAGGAGGGGGTTCATTTAAATTCAAATTATCAAAACTAAGATCGTCATCTAAATCATTTTTCTTTAACTCAAAAATTTCATTACAAACTACATGAATAGACTCTTCTATAACTAAGGTTCTTTTGTTAAAAACATGAAAAGCCTTAGAAACGAAAGAGTAACCAAGAAAGATGTCTTCATCGGATTTAGCATCAAATTTTCCTAATGCATCATTTTTATTCAAAATAAAGCATTTACAATTGAAAACTTTAAAATAAGAAACATTTGGTTTTTTGTTATTCCATAATTCATAGGGAGTTTTTGATAGAGATAGTCTTATTAGAACCCTATTTATGACATAGTAAGCCGTATTAACGGTTTCGGCCCAAAAATACTTAGGTAGACTATGTTCATTTAACATGGTTCTTGCCATTTCTTATAAATTTTTTATTTTTTCTTTCAACTACCCCATTTTGTTGAGGATTTCTCAGAGTGGAGAAGTTGTGGTTATATCCACTAGATTCACAAAAACTTTGGAAGTCATAGTTTTGAAATTCGCCACCGTGATCACTCCGAATTGATGAAATCATGAAGCTTTTTTTGTTTTGAGTAAGTTTACAAAATTTAGAGAAACATTTGAAACAATAACTTTTATGGGCTAAGAAATAGGTCCAAGTGTATCTACTATAGTCATCTACAATTACGAAAATATATTTGCTTCCTCCTAGACTCATTATGTCAATTAGTCCAAATAAGTCCAAATGGATCAATTACAATAGTCTAGTGGTGCTAATTTGATTTTTTAGTTTGAAACTAGTTTTTATTTATTTCCCTAGTTGACAAGCATCACACACTTTGTCCTTAACAAACTTCATATTGGGATTCCCTCATACTAACTCTCTAGATGAAATCTTAGATATTAGTTTCATACTTACATGACCTAATCTCTTATGCTAAAGCCAAGCATCATCATTTAAAGCAAAAAAGTATATTTCATTACTAAGTTCATATGGTGTAGACATTCTTTTGTTTTAAGGTAATCATTGATATGTTATTGTTTGGTTTTTCAATAATACACACATTAGATTCAAATCTACCGATATAACCTTTATCGCATAATTGACTAATGCTTAAGAGATTATGTTTTAATTCATCAACTAGCAATACATTATCAATTAAAAAACTTAATTTGTTACCTATGGTTCCCTTGCCAATGATTTTACCTTTGTTGTTGTCTCTGAAGGTGGCATACCCTTCTTCTTTGCTAATGAGCATAGAGAAATGAGATGGATCTCCAGTCATATGCCTTGAGCATCCACTATCAAGATACCATCTCTTGATCTTAGCTTGTGAGTTTATCTATAAAAGAGGATTATTTTTAGGTACCCATTTGATTTTGGATGCCTCAAAAATTGATCTACTAATTTTATCATTCATCATTGAATTATTTGTAGTTCCTTTAGGAACCCATATCAACTTATGTGGACTAATTTTTTTAAATGGACATTTGTAAACAACATGTCCGGATTTACAACAAAAGTTACATTTCAAATGAGGTGAAACATGTAATGTGAGTCTTTTAATAAAAGTGGTAGGATTTTGGTGAGATCCTCTTATAAAACCAATTTCACTTCTATTTGCGATATGACCCTTGTTTGCAAGGATCCTATCCAAGCCTTTGCTATCGACCTTAAACTTGTTTAAGGTCTCCTTAAGTAGCAAATTCTCATTTTTTATTACTTCTAAGTATTCAGAGCATGGAGGAGTTTGAAGACTATCAAGCTTATTTTGTAGTAAGACATGCTCTTTTTTTAATAGATTAAACTTCTTACTAATAGTTCTACACTCATCAAATAATTCGTGAAAAGCGATAGAAAGTTTATCGAAAGATAAATCTTTATTAATTAAATCACATACCTCTCCTCCTAAAACCATTAGCGCGAAATTTGTCTCCTCTTTGTTGCTAGCTTCTTCATTCTCGGAATCACTTGAGTCATCCCAAGTCACTTTTAAAGCTTTCTTCTTCTTCGATTGCTTCTTCTTGGCTTGAGGTCATTCATTTTTTAAGTGTCCCGGCTTCTTGCATTCGTAGCATATTACTTTGTCCTTTTTATGTTCAAGTTTGTTTTTGGTGTCATTTTTAAATTTGTTCTTTTTTATAAATTTTTTAAATTTTCGAGTTAAAAGTGCAATGTCATTGTCACTGCCCTCATCACTATATGTTCCTTTCAAGTATTTTTCTTGTGTTTTAAGTGCTATATCATTTCTGTTCTTTGGAAGGGGGTTCTCGAGCTCTTCATGACCATGGCACGTCATTTCCTAGGTCATTAGAGACCCAATAAGTTCTTCAAGAGAAACTGTTTTAAGGTCCTTGACCTCTTGAATGGCCGTAACTTTTAGATCCCAACTCTTTGGATGAGATCTTAAAATTTTAGTTACTAGTTCAAAGTTAGAAAAACCTTTACCAATAGCTTTGAGTCCATTGATGACAACCGTGAAACGGGTGTACATGTTGATTTTGTAAGAATCAACATGTTCGTAAGAATGCACAAGAATGTTGATTTTGGACTCTTTCACTCGACTAATGCCTTCATGAGTGACCTCAAGAGTTCTTCAAATATCAAAAGCTGAATCGCAAATTGAAACATGATTAAATTCATTTTTGTCAAGTGCACAAAACAAGGCATTCATAGCCTTTGTGTTTAAAGCAAAAACCTTCTTCTCCGATTCATCCCATTCGCTCATCTGAAGAAAAGATTTTTGAAATCCATTTTCGACAATATTCCAAAGCTCAAAATCCATAGAAATAAGGAAGATCCTCATACGAGTCTTCTAATACGTGTAATCCGACCTATTAAACATAGGCGGACGTGTAATGGAGTGACCCTCTTGCATGCCGAAGTAAGCTATCTCTCTTGGGTATTAAACCAAATATAAGAGTGAGCTTTGCTCTGATACCAATTGTTAGGATCGGAGCGGCACTAAGAGGGGGGGGGGGGGGGGGGGGGGTGAATTAGTGCAGCGGATTAAAACTCGTAAGTTTGAAATCGATTTCGTAAATGTGTAGAGATTTCGATTCGATGAAGGATGACTTAGCTACATAGCTCGAGTAAAGGTAGTCAAGAGTAGGGAGATGAAAATCGAACGATTTGCAACTAAATAGGAAAATGGTTCAGAAAATTAAATACTCACACATTCAAGGAATACCACGATGTATAGTGGTTCAATCAAATGACCTACATCCACTTTTGAAGCCTTCTTCAATGAGGCTCCCAACTTCCACTAGCAAATCACTTTGAAGGGGAAGGACCAAATACCCCTCTTACAACCTTTTTATAAGTGGTTCACATTCTTACATATTTTTTTCAAAGAGAAAGAGGGAGGTGAACATTTAAGCTATTGAAAACAAGACTTTGCTAGAGCTTTTTCTCACTTTCTAACTTGTCAAAAAGGTATAATCTCTGCTAAGAATTGAGGGGTATTTATAAGCCCAAGAGGATTCAAATTTGAGCTCCAAATTTGAATTACTTTTGGGTTTCCCGGTGCTGGCAGTGCCACCGCCTGTCAGTGTCTGACACTGACATTGTACTGGCGGTGCTACCGCCAGTCCGACGTGCCACCACCTGGACTGTTCCAGCTCACTAGTTGGGCTCTAAACTTGGCCCAAACTAGTCCAAACTCGGGCCCAATTGACCCTTAACCGAGTTATAGGATTAACCCTTAATCCTAACCTAAATTATATGCAAACTATGAAATTAAGATATAGCCCTAAGCAAATTTTTAACCAGCAATGTTGAGTTTCCTTCCGACGAGTTTTCTGGCAAACTTCTTGCGGACTTCCGATACACCCTCGAATTTCTTCCGACGGACTCCCAGTAGGCTCTTGGTCTTGTGGCGAGTTCAACGAGTCTTTGGCAAGTATCCAAACCTTCTCGGTGATCTCCGTGAACCTCCGACGATCTTTCTAGCGGACTTTCGAAAACTTCGACAAATCCTCGATTCTTTCTCGGTTGGTTCCGGCAGCACTTCCGATGATTCTTCGGACTTTCGGTGGGACTCTTGAACACCCATCGAACTTGGCTCCGGTAAACTTGCTTTGTGTCTTCATGCTATCATAGTTAATCCTGCACACTTAATTCAATAATATGGATTAGATCAATTAACCCATCAATTGACTTCATCATCAAAATCCGAGATTCAACAGTGGAAAGAAAAGAAACAATTGAGTTCACGATAAATCAAGGGAATGTAAAACACTTAGAATAATATTTTTTTTTTCTTAGTTTATCACGTAACTTATTGAGTATTGGATACTTGAGGAACGATGGATATTCGAATATATTTGATGGTAGTTCATGATTAAAGATAAAAAGTTTGATTTGATTATAGTAAATATTTGTATAACATAAAATAAGTTGTTTTCACTTGAATTATCAAATATTAAAAAAAATGCTCTTATTATAACTCAAAAGAATAAGTCTACTTTATGTTATTTAAGATATGAGCATCTCGTTAATCGTTTAAGGGTTTTAAGTAAATAAATAATAATTTTTAGATTACCTAAAATTAATACACTTGATGCATGTGAGGGATACATTTATGGAAATCAAAATAAGAAACAATTTTCTATTAGAAAAGCAGAGAGATTTTGATTTATATGAACCTATGAATATAAAATTATTTGATAAAAGTTAATATTTTATATTATTTATTAATGATTATAATTGTATCAGTTAAGTATATTTTCTAAAATTAAAATCTAAAATATTTGATAATTTTTTAAAATTTAAGACACTTGTGAAAATATAAAATGATTGGTACATAAAGACACTTTGGATAAATATGGGTGATAAATTTTTACTTAATATGTTTAATACTTTTCGTGAAGAAAATGATGTTTATAGGAAATTAATAACATCACATATATTGCAGTAAAATGATATTTATGAAAGTAAAAATCAAGCTATTGTTGAAATGATAAAATTTGCTTAGAGAAAAACATTTTCCAAATTAGTTTGGGTAGAAGCAGTTGTAAAAGTGATTTCTTTGTTGAATATTTCACCTATAAAAATTATTATGAATCAAATTTCTTTTGAAACTTGATATTATATGAAACTAGGTGTAACCCATTTAAAAATTTTTAGTTGTATTATCTATGCTTTGGTAAATTCATAAAACTATGATAAGCTTTAATAAAAAAAGTTTAAAAATATATCTTAATTGATTATTTTTAATAATCCTCGATTGTATAATCCTATTAGGGACAAAGTTATTATTAAAAAAATATTATATTTAATAAAAGGACAAGTTGGAATTGGGAGAATAGTGAAGATGGAAAATAATTCAGATTTCAGTAAAATTAGATACTTCACAAAATCAAGTGATAAATCTAGCTCCAACAAGTTTATAGTCAACCTCAACTAGTAGCAATTTAAATTCATTAGATAATTCTTCGTAAAAAATCCATCCAAGAAAATTCATGTCACTAATAGAAACTAATGAATTCTACTAGCTTTAAGAAACTAGTTAAAAAATATGAATAAAAGAAAGAGAATAAAGGAGAAAATCAAATAAATTGAGATGAATAAAACTTAGAGGGCTAGAAAGAAAGCTACTGGATTAAGATGACTATTTGAGACAAAATATAATGCATATAAAAGTATAAGGTATGACTTGTAGTAAAAAAGTATTCACAGTAATAAGGTATTAATCTTAATAATACTTTTTCTTTCATTGCTTGATTTGAAATCGTGAAAACTTTCTTATCTTTAATTATTTATTCTAGTTAGTCTATTTATTAATTTAATATAAAATTTATATTTTTAAATAAAGATTTATAAAAAGAGATTTTTATTCCTCAACCTAAATGATTTGATAGTCAAAAGACATAAAAAAAAAAAAAAGTGTATAGAGTAAAGACAGTTTTTTATGGGCTTAAATAACCTCCAAGGTACAATAAAATTAATAAAATATATTTAAGATGAGTAATAAAGAATCTATTCTTTATTTGAAGAAAGAAAATAAATATGATCTTCTTGTGGTTTACCTTTATATTAATGGTATTACATATATGAGTTTATCTAACTCTCATGTCTAAATTTAAGAAACACATGATAAATAAGTTTGACATGTTATATCTAAGTCTATTGTACTATTTTCTTAGGTTAGAGATGAAGTAAGGATCAAATAAAATTTTATTTCATAGATAAAATATTCAGTACATCTAAAAAATTTTAATATTATTAATTATAATAACACCCACGAATATAAATGAGAAATTAAAACATGAAGATGTTATAGGTTTGACAAATGCAAGATATTAGAAAAGTTTGATTAGAGGTTTAATCTATTTAACTGATCATATATTACTTTTGTTTAATCTTAGATTTTGATGATGAAACTAATTGATGGTATTTATGATTTGATCTGCGTTTTAAGTGACACAGGATGCTTCGATCAGGGAGAGACATTTAAAGTAGTAAAAATCATGTTGGGCCGGAGAAACATATCAGAAGATTGGACGTCGCGCCGAATGATCGATCGACTTATCGATAGAAGGCTTCGGACCATGGTTTCGGGCATCGGGCCAATAAGAGCAAATATTGCACCAAGGATATCAGAGTTGCGGAGGTCAACTGGCCAATTGGGCAATAGGCTGCAAGAGAGGACGATGCGTCGATGGACTAATGACATGCCGGACGACATGATTCATGCTTAGTAATAATTGTCTAGATCGAAGTGTGTTTTTATGTGTGCAGGATTAACTATGATAGCAAGGCATAAAGTAAAATAAAGTCCCGGAGTCAAGAACATGATTTCGTTGGGAGTTCGAGAGTTCGTCGGAAGTCCTTACATTCATTAGAAGTTCTGTTGGAATTGACCGAGAAGTCCTGGAATTTGCCAAAGAAGCTCGTTGGAACTCACCAAAAAGATTGTCATGAAGTCCACGAGCTTGCCGGGAGTCCATCGGAATATTGTTGAGAGATCGTCGAAAGTTTGTCCGAAGATCGCCCGAAGAAACCAGACTTATTTTATTTAGAATATGTGTTAAGAATCGTAGTTAGAACATAATTGAAGTTAGGATTGGGAGGTAATCCTATCAACTGTATTAGGGGCCAATTAGGCCCAAAGTTGGGCTGATTTGGGCTGGATTCAAGGCCCAACTAGGATGTTGAAAGCCTGGTCGGCGATGGTCCCGCTTGGGGAACAGCACCCCAGGAATTCTGGGTGGTGGTACCACCCAGTGGCAAGGTGCCAGGTGGTGCTACCGCCCGTACCCAGGAAACCCAGGATGAGATATTTTTAGGCTCCAAGTTTGAATCAACTTGAAGCCTATAAATACCCCTCTCATCTTTGGTTAAGATACATAAGACTTAGAGTAAAAAAGGAAAGAAACACTGCTACAATCTTGTATGAACTCCTTTCTTTCTTTTAAGTGTTAGAATAGTTTGAGAGAAGAGTAAGTGGGGGTGTAAGGGTTATCTTTTAAACATGATAAAAGGAGAATTGAGTTGTAAAAGGTGGTTGGTTTTTTCCTATTGAAGGAAGACCAATAGTGGATGCCGGTGGCATCGACGGAAGATGATTCGATGGAGTAGATGTAGGTCACGACGACCGAACCACTATAAAAATCTGGTTTACCTTTAAATTGAGCAATTTACTTTTATAACAAACTGCCTCTCCTCTTTACTATGCTTTTACTACCCCTACACTCACATACGCTTTCAAGTTTATGAAATTGGTTTTCAATGTATGAAACATTTTTTTGAAACCGACGTGATTTTACTACTGCACTAATTCTCCCCCCCCCTCTCCCCCTCTTAGTGCCGATTCATTCCTAATAACTTTGTGCCGAGTCATTCCTAATAACTTTCTTTATTTATGTAGTATTTAAGTAAATACCATCTTGAAGTTGTTAAAAAAAAATTATATTATATTACAAGAAGTATATATTATGATATTTAATGTTCTCATAATTTTGAATATCAATTATTTAGTTTTACTAATAATGATTAGACATAAGCTTTGGATGATAGGAGTACTTTAGGTAATATTTTCAATCATAATCGTGAGCTACATCATCGAGTTCAAAAAAAGTAAGCAACTAACTATTTTGTCAAATTGGAAAGTAGAGCATGCAGTTGCAACTTTATTTAGTTTGTCAAGCAGACTTAAAAAGCCGAAGATCTTCATCAAGTATTAAAAATTAATTTATAAATAGTTATCTTATGTAGTTACTATATTTTAGATAGTTTTAATTATGTTTTAAATAATTCTATTAAGTGACTCATGATTAAAAAAGTTATTATTATAGAAGATAGTTCATATACCTAATCTAATCATAAGTGATATGAGATGATTACTCTTATATTCTATAAAAAAAGCATATGGTTCATAAAGCAAAAAAAGTATATACTTGAGATATTTTATAAGTATTTTTCATTTTATCTATTATTTAATATTATTTTAATTTTTTATTTAAAAATATTCTCTTTCCATTATAATTCTGTTTTTATTTTCCTTCCTACTCCATTCTCAATAAGAGATGGCTCTGGAGCTTTTGGCACTCGCAGATTGTGATGGAGTTTCGAGCAGATGAAGATGATGAATCTTCGAATATTTAACCTTAATTGTTTTTACATCATTAACTTTCTTTTACACTTATGAAAGTAAAATATTTAATTTTAATTTTTTTTACATCGTTAATTTTTTTATTAAAAAAAAAATACACGTGACACCACACCACATGTATGAAAAACTAAAAATATAATTTTATTATTTTTAAATTATTAATTTTATATAAACTTCCCTAACCGATTTCCTCTTCCTCTCCTTATTCCAACCCACTCACCCATCGCGCACTGCACCCGTTGATCTTGCTCGCCCGCTGCACTCGTCACCCGCCGCTCGCCTTCCTCATCTGCTCACCCATCACTTGCTCGTCGTACTCACTTGCCTGTTGTTCATGTTCCAACTTGTTAGCAGTTTTTACTACGTAAAACTTGCCAGCTGTGATTATTATGTTTCATATCAGTATTTAGTTGTAATTTTTACTATAATAAAGGGTGTCATCTCTAAAGGTAGACAACTTCCATTAGAACTAAGAGATTGATAGGAAATTGCAACTTGAGTCAAACTCCAATGAGGCATGACAAAGTTTATAAACCAATAAGCATATAAGTTTCTGTCGTCATTATCACTTTCATATCGGTATGAGCTCATGTAAGCAACTGAACAAACTTAAGTGTGATTTTTGTTGGCTTGCAGTAACTCTGCTTAACTTGTTGTGATATCTCGATTTGCTGAGTCTCATGCAAACAAAGTTACAAGGAGAAAGCAAATATACAAAAGTATTCGATGAGCTCCATGACAAATGAGACAAAATGATAGATCTACTTTTTTGTTTCAAAGATGATCGGAAACAACACAACATCAATTCCAGCATTGTGTTGATGATGCCATAGATTTTTTTTTTTTTTTATCATGCTACCTTCGTAATCAGTAAATGAAATAAGATTTTATATCTAACACAAACACTTCCATTTCATACAGGAAAATGAGAGAAAAGGGAAAATAATTTCTCATCATTTCATAAAAAAAAAGGTGGGTATGATCGACGAGTGGCGAGCGAGTAGATGCAGTGGATGAGTGACAGATGAACAGGTGTGATGGGCAAACGGGTGCGATGGGCGAATAGCGATTGAGTGGGTGTAACGAGCGAGCAGATTCAACGGGTGAATAGGATTAGTAGGCCAACAATAAGTGAACAGGTATGATAGGCGAGTAGGATCAACAGGTGCGATGGGCAATGAATGAGTAGGTTGAAATGAGGAGGAGAAGAGAAAATCGATAAGAAAAATTTATATAAAATTAATAATTTAAAAATAATAAAAATGTATTGCATGTGACAACACATATTTTTTTGGTCGAGAAAGTTAACGACGAGAATTAGAATTAAATATTTCACTTTCATATATAAAGATATAATATTAATTTTTAAAATATAAAAATTAAAATATTAATTATAATTACCTATAAGAGGTACTTGTGTCGTCTCAGTAGGTTTGGAAAATTAAAATATTAATTATAATTAACTGTAAGAGGTACTTATGTCGTCTCAGCAGGTTTGGTGACTAGTTGCGTGTCTTGATTGGTGAATGACGAGCGCCCCATAAAAAGATTATGGATTGATCCGCATAGGAATTCTCATTCCTTCGATGGGCAGACGTCACCCCCAGCTTATTTATACGACTTTTGCGACGGTGGCCGACGTTGCGGAGGGTTGAGGGTTTATGGTGTGCAGAGAGAAGAAACTCCCGGGACTTGGAGACCCATCGAACTCCTCTCGCTTCTTAACGACATGAGCCGATCGGGCCAGCCTCCAGATCTCAAGAAGTGAGATTTCTCTCTCTCTCTCTCTCTCTCTGGTTTAATTGAACGGTTCGGGTTCCCCTTTTGATTCTCGTTTCCTCTCGATGCCTTGTTTCTTCAGGTACATGGACAAGAAGCTTCAAAGTGAGTGCCTTTATGCCATCACGGTTTGATTTTGCTTGTAGTTTTGCATTTTTCTTGTAAAATTCGTGCCCTTGGTTTTGATTTTATTGCGCGTCCGCTGGCTTTATGCAATCGGTCTTATTTGGTCTTATTAAAGGTTAGGATAAAGACATTTAGATTTGGCCATGTTACTGCTGCAATATAGTCTTCCGGAGATTGAGACCTTTTCCGCGGAGGCTGGCCGCTAGGCTTACAGTATCTGCCCATTTGTGCGATTGTAATCATAATCATCTTTCACTGATAATACTTGGTTGAATATTTTTTTCGCGGTTGAAATATCTCCTGTGCTACGGAGGTTCCAATCTTATCAAGTTCATCATCCATCTCAGTAGGAGTGACTCTCAAATTCTTTTGTTGCATAAACTTTATATCTTCAATTCCTGCTTATCATGCATGCTCATACTTGATTCTCAGTGAGGTGCCGTAATGCATCATTTGTCTTATGGCACATACATTTTAGCTCCATTCAAACACTACGAAGCCACATTTAAACCATTTATTGAGGTTACCTATTTGTTTCTCTATTGTTAGTGGATGTACCTTCATGTTGATTGCATGGATAATTATCAACTCACATCAATTTTTGCAAATCTTAAATATTTATGTGCATTATGGACTATAACCATGCGTAATGGAAATTTGATGCAAGAAAAGAAAAGAGGAATAGAGAAAAAGAGTAGTGAAAATTTGATGCTAGAGACAAACAATAACTTTTTTCTTCTTGACAAGTCTCTAGACTTTCTTCTTGATTCATTTTATTATCTCTCTTTAAACATGAAATTTCTTATCTATATATATAACCTTACATAAGAGCTACAATACTCATGCTCTATGACGAAATTCATACACTTTTATTATTTATAACCTATGAAATGTCCTATTGATTCTTTACTTATCGTAACCCATGTAACCTCCTTCTACATTGTTATTTTTATCATGGTGTGTAACCTCTACTGTCTCTTCAAATTCTAAAGGTTATATTGTTTTGTCCATGTGTTCATGAAAGAGAGATTTCATTTCTCTCTTTTAATCAGGTTTTATCACTCAACACCCCTTAAACTTCATTCATTTTATTCACACAATCAAGTGATGTCTTCATTTTAAGAAATATCTCCATATTAAGGGGCTTGGTGAAAATATCAATTTGATCATCAGATTTGATGTGGTCCAATGAAACTTTCTTCTCTTTAATTTGTTCTCGAATGAAATGGTTCCAAACATTGAGATGTTTGCTTTGTTAATGTAAGATAAGTTTATTGATCAATGATATCACTGACTTGGTATCAACATATATCTTTGTAGATTGATGTTGTGCATAATTGAATTCTTTCAAGTTAGTCATATAGTGTGGCATACATGGTGGTTCCATTACATATTTCACTTCACATGGAGATAGTGTCTTAGTAGATTGTTTCTTCGAATACCAAGTAAAAGTGGTGTTGCCCATGTAGAAAATAAAACTGGTATTTTTTAGTCTTTTAGAGCTCCACCTTAATCATCATCGGAATAATCAATGAGTAGAAAATCATTTGAAAATGGATATAATGGATCATGAGTTATGATACCTTTGATGTAGCGAAGAACTTTTTTGGTGTTTACATGTATCGGTTTTGGTTCTTCCATAAATCGACTCACTAATCCAATTTTATATAAAATATTTGGTCTCATGCAAATTAGGTATCTCAAGTTACTAAGCTTTTGATGTAGGTTTCATCGATTGTTTCACCATTATCTTGTTTTGAAAGTTTGATGTCACATTCAACTGGCATGCCAACCGGTTTGTAATCTCCCATCTTGAAACTTTTGAAAACCTCCGTTAGATATCCTTTCTTGTGAAATTAAGATGTCTTCTTTATTTTTCTTCACTTTAATACCATAAAAATAAGACACAAGGACAATGTCGATAATTTCAAATTCTTGAACCAAGTTTTCTTTGAATTCTCCAAACAATAAGTGGGTTGCTTCTTGAAAAGTACTAGACACTTTCATAAGGACATTGGATATATCCATTTTGTTTAAAGTAGATATCAATTCTAGTAGTTCATGCTTTAGGTGCTTGTTTAGTCTATACAAAGCTTTTTTTAACTTAAGAACTTTTTTCATACCTTTTTTAAATGTCAATGGTACTCTTATAAATATAAGAAACCATTCAAACATATAAATTTTATATCTATTTGATAAATTAACCAATTATTTTGTATGGTAATGGGTATAATTGATTTAAAATTTTCCATTTGGATAATAGGGTCACTACCTTTTCATCATATTTTTGTTTGTAACTCTTTGCCACCTCTCAACTTGTCCTTGTGTATTTTTTTTATTTTGTAAACTCACTCCACACCAATATTATTTTGTCTCTGGGATAGTGATGCTAACTTCCATGTATTGTTTCTCACAATGGAGTTGATCTCTTCACTTAGACAAATGAGAACTGGTTCACTATGAGACAAGTGAGAAGTGGTTCACTATGAGACAAACAAGAAGTAGCTCACTATAAGACAAACGACAAATGAGATGCAATTCATCTGTTACTTCATATAGAACTATAGACTTGTCTTTTGAGACTTATAATTGTGGAGAAGATGTTGGCGATGATGATGATGGTGAAGAAATTTTAAACTTCTTTTGCTTTTGTTCTTCATGCAACTTATTGATGTTCTAATTCCATGCACCATTTTCAATGAACTCCATATCCCTACATATAACGGGCTTTGAATTGTTAGGATCAAATGATCAAATGATTTGGTTCTTTGATTGAGAATATGTGCATAAGTAACACACCTAAAATATCTTGAAGTGTGAGACACCTAGCTTTCTTTTTGTCCATGCCTCTTATGGAGTCTTTGTTCTCCAAGTTTGATGTAGGGCACTAGATTAGGTTGTAGATGACACAGGCCATCGCTTAGTTCAAAACTCATATGCCATGTATTTGATCTTTGAGCATGCTTCTCACCCTATTATGAATTGTTCGATTCTTTGTTTCAGTCATACCATTTTGCAGGGGAGAATATGGTGTCATTAGTTGATGTCGAATGCTATGCTTAAATGCATTGGAGGTGAATTCACCATCTTGATTGGAGTCGATAGTTTTAATGTGGTAGCCGTTTTCAGTCTCTATAAAAGTTTTGAACTTCTTGAATATATTAAAGGCTTTCTTTTTTATTTAAAAATAAACCTAAAATTTTTGTGTATAATCGTCAATGCAAGTTAGAAAATAGTGATGCTTAACAAAAGATGTTGGAGCAGTAGGCTCACAAATGACATGATGAATAAGTTGAAGTGGTTTCTTTGCTCTAAGATTTGCCTCATGTGAAAGCTTCTTGGTTGTTTTGGAAAAAAATACACCTTCACATATTTGACTTGTCTGTTGTATGCACGATAGACCATACATGAAGTTCAAATGCTTTTTTAGTGCCACAACAAAGTCTTTCAATAGTTTGTCATGGTTAATGATTACGATGAATAATCTGTTTTTTGACATCTTCATTTGAGCAATTAAGCGATTTATATTGCATCTTAGAAAGAGTTAGTTCTTTTTAATGTGAATTTCATAATATTTTTCTAATAGTTTTTCAAGACAAAGAATATTGTTTTCTAATAGTAGGGTTCGCCTTTCTAGCTCGAACTAATGTACTGGCCGATCGATGATATTGTATGTATCGTCTCGTATCAATGTACCGTGTGTTAGAATAGCGGGGTGTACCGATAGCACAAGAAAATGGTAATAATAGCTCTAAGAGTTCTTAAAAGTAAAACATAGATTAAGGGTTTTAAGTTAGAAATAAATATAAATTTAGTATAAATTTAATAAAAATAATTTAAATTAGAAAATAATAGTGTCATATATCTTTTTTGAATTTTGAGGAGCAGCTTTGTGGTACGTTCTAAACCATCGTTTTGTTGATATTGAATTATCTATAAAGGAATTATTTGAATTGTTAGATTATGAGTTAAATAATTTAAAGTTTTAAATAAATCAAGTAATTGATTGATGGATATACTTAGTTCTACCACTAAAAAGAATGATGAGACTCTACGGGCTATGGATCGGGGTCCTCGATCCTATGTATATGTATACCAATTTGATATGTTTGTCGGACTCAATCTAGAAACTGATCCCATGACATATTATACTGATACATCATATGCTATTGGTGCATCAATATGGTGATGATCATAGTTTGATCATCGTGAACACATGTTTCGAGGCGACTCTGAGGCAAGTATGATTGTGACATGTATTGGTGCGGAGGTTGGAGAATGTCAGAACCTTTACTTTCACCATTAATTTGTTGCTCCATATCATAAGATCGATTACTGTATTACTGCTCGGAGAAGAATGACCAACTATTATCGTACTGCTATTGGCCATAAGATTTTCTATAATACGACGAGCTTTGCTCTGTGTCTACATCATGCAGGCTCTGTCACATCTTCTCAAAATCATTCATTGCTTTTCCTTTTCCCTTCCGTGTATAAACTTAACCAGTACCTCATGAGCTCCATGATTTGAATCTTGGGTGAGATATGTAAAACATTGCTCCTTGATTTATGTGCTACTCTCAAACTATGTAGGTGGGACCATTGACTCCTTGGTGTCGTCGCCATCATCGGTCGAGGTACTGCTGTCTACGTTGTTGTTATGTCTCCGAACCGAGTGGGTTGTTGAATGCAATTGAGAAGGTGTTCTATCATTCAACTTGATTCTTTCCAATGGTGATATTGATGCTACTGTCTTCCCCGTTGCCTTTGCACACTAAGCGAACGACTCTAACGGTTGAATGTCTTAGTTCCTCGAATAGTCTGACTTGATGTTATTCGACTCCTTTCGCCACGTTCTAATCATGGGCGATCACCCTTCTGCTAGGGATATGCTTTTGCTTCTTTTATTACCTCGATGATAAAACATGAAGGACGTGGAGGATCTCCCATCTTATCAAGTAGAGGATCCTCTTAGTTTTCTGTTGCTTTAACCCATTTTAACGTTGGCTGTGAATTTTCATTGTAGTATTGGAGGACGATGGGATCAATCTTTGGTTTCTCTGGCTCTTTGTCTGACTCGGCACATTACAACCTTAGCTGCATGTTGTAGTGGACATATGCTAATTTCTCCAACCATCTATACGATAGTATGTTGTAGACCTTCGTGTGAATCAATATGATGATATGTAAGTATTTCTTGGCCTTAAAATTAGCATATGTCTAAGGTAAGACATTTAGGGAATATCGACTTTACAGAGGATAATGTAAAGTGGTTCCACTCCTATTATAATTTCATTTATGGTATCCTAAAATCTAGAATAAAGAATAGTCTCTTCTATCTATTTTTAATCATTCGATCTCGAATACTTGAAATCAAACCATTCTTGTGAGGTGACCATTGCTTTGAGACATTGTCTCTTTTGCTGTATTGACTTTAAGGCAATGAAATTTGTAGCAAACCGAGTGATTCCGGATTGGAGTATCTCACCATTTGTATACTTTTGCATTAAAGAGTGGACCCAATGATGATTATATATAAACTTTATGATCGATTGTACTCGAGCTATACACATGCCGATTGATGGTAGCTTGTCAATATTCGTCAGCACTAGATCCATGCAATAAGCTACACATGGAGTTCAAAATAAATTGGTATTTTTGAAATTAGCTCCATTGTCGATGATTATCTAGACAATATGCTATGCTTCGATCTTCTTTGTTATGATATCTATTAGGTTTTCAATATAATTTGAAATTTGAATCTTGTCGAAAGCATTAATTAACTTATGAAAAATCACCCATCTATTGCAATACATAAGAAAATTGATGATATTCATTTTTGTTGGCCTTAATCGACTGTCATATATTAGTGTCACCCCATCTTTGTTTCACTACCTCTTGAAAGATTTTCCAATCCTTTAGTTATACAACCTTCTCATCTAAATATATGCCATGGATCTCCTTTGGTATTGGAAGTTGGATTCCTGTGCCAACCTTTTAGATAGAGGAGATCATGTTATGATAATATGGACATTGGGTTGCGTTTGCTGGAATCCTATGGAAGTTGAACCATTTAGCTATTGCCTTTCTAATATCCCACTTCTTTTCTTTTGTATATGCATCGTCAATCTGTATCTGCTTCGTTGTTTGTGAAGGATAGGTTTGTCGATCAATATCAATAATATCTGGTGCTGACCTCTTGCCCAGTCCTTCGATAAAACTATGGATTTCACCCCATTTCATGCTACCAATCCTTTGATGCCATATTCTTATTAAATTTGAGTCAAATGCGGAAGCTGCCACTATAAATATATCAATTAATCGATTAGGCATTTAATACATAGAATTGACTCGATATAGGTCAAATTATAATGAATTTATAATTAAATACACTAATTACAATATTAAAAGCATTAATTACTCCCTAATTAGCTCTCTTTTACCATAATAAATGTGTAAAATACTTTAATAATTATTAAATACATAAAATTGACCTAATAAATGCTCAAATAACAATAAATTTATCAGTAAATACACTAATATTAAAAAACTTAATTAAACCATAATTAGTCTTATTTTACCATTATAAATATGCCAAACAGTCTAAGAAGCATTAAATATGTATATTTGATTTTAATCGATAAAATCATCATTAAATACAATAATCACACCATTAATATAGTTAATTAATCCATAATTATTCATCTTTCATCATTATAAACATGTCAAACACTCTAATAAGCATTAAAGATATTAAATTGACCGGGTAAAATTTTGATTAGATTATCATTAAAATCACTAATCACAGCATTAAAAACTTAATTAAAATCTAATTAAACCTATTATACCATCACAAACATGTAAATCATCTTAATATGCATAATACAAAGATTTGACCCAATAAATGACTAATTTCGAAAAATCAACATTAAGCACACTAATCACAACATTAAAGGTTATAATTACTCCCTAGTTAACATAAGTCTACCATCATAAAGACCTCAAACAACATATTAGATATTGAGAGCATATAATAGGCTTAATCATCTCATAAATCATCAAAAATCGTGAAAAAAAATACATACCTTTGATTAGAGAGTTATTCCTCTAACTTAGGTCTTAAGCCTCTCTAATTAGCCTTCTAATCTTAATGCAAATCAGAAATCATAGCTTTGTTAAGTTTTAAGATAGTACAAATGTGAGAATAAAAGAAAAAAGTGAACGAGAAAGAGGTTGAGAAAGTAGGAGAGTTTGAGAGTGTGAAAGGGGGAGACAGATGGGGAGGGAAGGGTTTAAAAACCCTTTCAAATGTATCTGACCGTTGGAATTGGTCAGATCTAAGCTTTCTATCGATAATGGTTTGATTTCGATCGTTCCGACTGGTACAGAACCAATATCATGCGATATAGGGTCATTTAGTATATACTACCCGGTATATGGTGGTTGGTGTACCAATCTCCTATTTGACTGGTATGTACCGTCCATATTGAGCGATATATCACAGCACGACAAATGTTGCTTTTTAGAAATCTGACTTATCCCTTCATCTTCTTATTCAATTCTATGAACATACTTTTATGTTCACACATATACTTCTTGCTAGTTCGGGTATCCAGGTATCTTTTGTTTCATGATATCTTCTTTACGCATTAGCAACAAGAGAAAATCTTTTGCTTTCCTTTTAACATAGTTTTTTCTTCAACTTGGTTGTTTCAATTGTAATACTATTCAAAAGAATAAATTTCATATTTTTATGCAATAATATCATTAAATTTTGGAAAGATTACACCTTTGACATCTTGTATCTCATTTTTCTTATTCTTGTTTTGGACTATAGTCTCTTTTCTTCCTTTTCTACCTTGGTCAAGTTGCCTATGTCCTTCACCATGACAACGATCATGGTCACTTGAGCCTTTATTTCTTTCTTTTAAGATGAATTTTGTTTGGAGCACTTGCTCTTGGACATTTACTTTTTTCTTGATGACTAAATGCTCATATTTTTGCAAAGAAATTACCTTATCAATAATCATATGGTTATATGATCTAAATCTTTTGATTCTTGGATGGAGACCACTAACTTCTCATGAAACAATCAAAGTAATTTTTCAATCACAAAAACATCTTTTAATTTTTTTTTCACAATTTCTTTTTAGTTGTTTCACAATGGTGAGAATCATCATAAAATAATCTGAAATAGCCTTTGGCTCATTTATATGCAAAGTTTCAAATTTGGCTCTTAAGTGATTGAAGTTGAATTTTTTTAACTTTTAATTCCTTTACTGGCGATTTTCAAGAATTTCCTAGCTTCTATGGAGGTGTTGGTGACTGTGACCTTTTCAAAGTTGCCTTCATCATGCCCTTGGTAGACAAAGAAGAACTCCTCTTTTGTCCTTCCTCAACTCCTTCAAGGTATCTATCATTATCTTAAGGTCACCTCCCATATGTTTTCAGATCCATGTCTAAACAGGGCCTTTATCTGGATGCTTTAATTCTCATAGTTCTCATTTGTGAGGCAAGAAACTTGGAGTTACATGTTATTAATCATTTAAGCTTAAGCTTTAACATCACTTTCATATGAAAAGAAAAGAGAGAAATAGAGTAGTGAAAATTTGATGCTAGGACAAATTTGTTTCTTCTCGTTGACAAGTCTTTGTGTTAGGAAAAAATTAAATTTAATTAAGAGAGAAAATTAGAAATCTTGCTTTCATGAACACATTGGTAAAAGAATTGTAACCTCTAAAATTTAAAGAGATAATAGAGGTTATGTACCATGATAAAAATGATCATGAAGAAGGAGATTATATGGTTTATGAGAATTCAATGTTTTTAAAATGCTCGAGATGCTAGATGCTTGCTCTAGCAAAGCATGACACTCCGGAATATTAAAATAAAAAATATATATGGAGGAAAGTAGGAGAAGGAGAAAAAGAGTAACTGACGGCTATAGAGGAAGGTGGGGAAGGAGACAGTGGAATCCGGTATAAGAATAACAAAAATAAAACTATCTATGGAATCGTCCGTCGTGTGACACAATGAAAATGTAGGAATTGAGTGCACGCCAACATCTTGTCCCAACAAGCGCCCGAGTGAAGAATTGGTCAAGTTCATGCCAAGTTCGATTACACAAGCAAGTTGGTTCAATCAAACCAACTAAAGTGCTCGACTCATAGGCTCAAGTGAGCGCTTGAGTGGTGCTTCATCTAAATGCCTTGCCCAGAGGTTGTGCAAGGCCCTTAGGCCTCACCTCACTTCACCTGAGTGCTTGCTTAGGCAAGCACTCGGGAGCTTTCTAAAAACACACTGTGAGAATTGAATTAAAGCGTCAATAGTAAATTTCATAGGTTACAATTGATAAAAGTGTATGAATGCATTCAGTCATAAAGTATGAGTATTGTAACTCTCATCTATGTTTTTATAAATAGATGAGAAATTTTATGATCAAAGAGAGATAGAGTGAGTCAAAAAAAAAAATCTAGAGATTGATCGAGAAGAACAAAAGTTTTTGTTTACCTCAAATTTTCGCTTTCCTCTCTATCTCTTTTTTCTTTTCTTATCAATAATAACCTTTCATTGATAGTACTTGGTTTCATATTTTTTTGGGGTTGAAAGATCCCCTATGCAACAAAAGGTTCCAATCTTATCAAGTTCATCTCAGTAGGAGTGACTCAAATTCTTTTGTTGCATGAACTTTATAACTTCAATTTCTGCTTCAACTTGCATGTTCATGCATGATTCTCACTGAATTGCCATAATACATTATTAGTCTTATGCTACATACATTTTAGCTCCATTCAAAACTCTGAAGCTGCATTTTATCCATTTATTGAAGTTGCCTGTTGTTTTCGCCGTAATTAATGGATGCTTATCACACATCAATTTTCAGCAAATTTTAAATATTTATGTGCATTATGGACTATATAACCATGACAACTGCTGTCACCAGGCTGCATTGGCGATTCTAAGTAAATTCAAAATTCCTTTTTTTAAATTAGAAAAATTCATTTTGAGGAAAATGCTGATTACAGTCTTTGCATAGAAGATTTTCATGTGGGTGTCACTTTTTATGGATCTTGTTAAACAAATGTGGTGTAGGACAAGTTCATGAAGTGCGATTAAGGTGTATTTATTTATCTGAGAATCAAGGAAGGGATACAGAGAGGGAGAGGGAGGAAAACTGTCCTATAGATCTTTTCAGCTTGTTATCATAGTTTCCAAATCTTTGCTAGGTCCTTGTACTATTTGCAGATTGCATGATAAATTTATTTGAGGAAACTTCATTAATTAAAAATTACATTAATTAAAAAAATGCATTTACAGAAGACTTGATTGTGTCAGGATACAAAATGGTACAAATTCTGAGACTAGGTTGAGTTTGGCATTTTTAGAGAAGAGCACATAGGAGTTCTGAAAGAATTTTTAATACATCAAATTTTGATCTCTTGCCTTCACCATCTTATTACATGTGTAAGAGGGAGTATACAAGAGTGGGTATCTCTTGACAAGAAAATGCGAACTACATGGTTAGTGAAGTGGATGTTGTGGTCTTTAATCACAAAAAATTTCGTTGCTAGATCTGTCTAAAAGCAAAATTTGCTTTAGAATTACTTTGGGCACTTTTGAGGTAAATCATTGTTAGGACTCTAGCTAGGAGAGTCCTAATTGAGAGGGATATTCATGTAAAACCTACCTAAGCCGACCCCTATTAAAAAGGTGAAGAGGCTGGCTAGGGTTAGGAGGTTGTTTCTTAGAGAAGAATTAGGAGTTATAAAGGAATAGGAGTCTTGAGTAGGAGTCCTATTAGGAGTTGGTTAGAAGTAGGAGTCTTGAGTAGGAGTCCTATTAGGAGTTAGGGTTTAGAAGCCCTATAAATAGCCATGTATTTCTCCTCTTTTGATAAGCAATAGATGAATCTTTTCTGCAGCCTTTGAGCAGCAACTTGGAGGGAGGAACCCCTATAAAGTTCCAAGGAGGCCGATCCTCTAAAGAGATCAACCCCAAGTTTAGAATCTGCAAGGGTTTTAACACCTGGTATCAGAGCAGCGTTCTTGGCGTCTTGCTGCCCTTCCACAGCCATCCATCAACCCTCCACAACCGCCCAAAGCAATTCCCTCAATTGCTTAAAAGATCGTCGCCAAATTCCGCCGTCATCTCCACCACCACGGATCATCTTTTGATCTCCCCGTGAATTGCAACAGGTTCTGGTTTTCTACCTTACTGCTGCTGCAATTTAGTTATCCTTATTTGAAAATCCCAAAAAAATTATTCCTATATTGTTGCATAAACTTTTCGTCATAAAGTTTTCATCTCTACGACGAAAGATACATTGCAGAATTCCAACCGTATAGCACCGTCTGTTTGATCTTGCTACTGTGTTTTTTCTATCCAAATCTCTACAAAATTTTTATGAAATCTTTGACATTTCCTAACAGTAGATTTCCTTTGGTTTTGTTAAAAAATTCTCAATATAAACCATTGATATTTTACGTCTAATCTGCTATACTTGAAAATCTGCACTATAAAATTTCAGCCGCATAGCACTGTTTGTTTGATCTTGATACTACGTTGTTTCTATCCAAATCTCTACGAAATTTTTATGATAGCTTTGACACTTCCTAACAGTGGATTTCCCTTTGGTTTCATCAAAAAATTCTCAATATAAATCACTGATCTTTTACGTCCAATTTGCTATACTTAAAAATCTGTGTTGCAGAAAATTTCAGCCGCATATTGTTGCCTTAACCCATCTATTTGCAATCTTTTTTGAATGAAATTTCTTACACTTCATAGATCATCTTGGCTTCCATCTAAGATTGATCTATTAAGAAATTTCTTTTCGTCGTAACCCGCTGAAATTTTTCGACAAGAATTCTGCAATCGCAACTTGCACCAATTTCCTTGTTGTTATACTGTCGAAATTTTCTTGATTAAATTAGATATACTTGCTGTCATATAAACTGTGATTTTGATATCAATTCCCTCCTCAATTCTTTAAGTTTTTGGTGGAAATTACGTCGAGAAACCGTTGTTTCTTCGACGACAATTCTACTCTTACAAGGCAGCACATACTTGCTGCAACTTCCACTGATTTCTATCAAACCTTTGCTACCATCTACCACAGATCCAAAACTTTCATCCACAGCCCTAAAACTCCACAAAACCACACCCTCAAACTGCACCCAAAATAGCCACAAAATAAGCCTAAACCGTAGCCTACATCCACCAATCTACCATCCCTTTCGACCATCACCTCTCTCAACCAATACATGCCTTTAACCCGACAACAAAAGAGAGATCTTAACATCACAGATTTGGCGGCATATACTATGACATCTGAGGAGGTAATCAATGCTAAATTCGAAGCCTTCGAGGCGCGAATGGAGGATAAGATTCGGACGCTCTTTACCGAACTCAGATTGGGCCGACCACTAAGCCCGAAGAAATCACATCAAGGAGAGAGCTTTGCCCAATCGCACCAAGCCCGAAGATATGACTTTCAAGAGAGGGGAATCTCTATGACCAACCCAACTATCCATGCATGAGAGTGGACTTCCCTAGATGGGAAGAAGGAGACCCGATTGGTTGGATTTCGCGCGCGGAGCGATATTTTCGGTACTATAAAACCGCGGATGCATCTATGGTGAAAATTGCGGCTATACATCTTGAAGGGGATGCTATACAGTGGTTTGACTGGTTTGAACATACTTATGGAGTCCTTTCATGGCGATAATTCAAAGAAGGACTGCTGATCCGCTTCAGACCAACCGATTACGAGAATATTGACGGATAACTAGCAAAGATCCGACAAACCTCTACCATTCAGGAGTACCAAACCAGGTTTGGAAGGTTATCTAATCAAACTCGTGATTGGTCTCAAAAACATCTATTGAGGACCTTCATCGAGGGCTTAAAGCTGGAAATCCGAGGAGAAGTTAAAGCACGATAACCGTACACGCTTATGGCAGCCATCTCTTTCGCACGACATTAAGAGGAGCAATTGAACCATGAAGCTCGGAGGACTAGAGTCGCTCCTCAACCAGCAATATTGAAGCCGTCAGCCCCCCCTACTGTCGACCAAGTCCCTACACCAAAGTGGTTAACAAGAGAAGAGCTTCAGGAGCAATATGCGAAGGGGTTATGTTGGCATTGCGATGAGCCGTGGAGCCGTGAGCGTCGTTATAGTAAAGGGAGACTTCTTATGATTGAACCAATAGAAGAAGAGGTCATTGGACATCCAGAAGAGAGCCTTGAACATGAAGAAGAAGATGCAGAAGAAGAGCCACAACCGACCGAAGTTACGGTACATGCACTAGCCGGCTACTCAAACCCGTAAACGACGAAAGCTGGAGACCTTCTCAAACAACAACCGATCACTGTTCTCATCGACACGGGCAGTACTAATAACATTATAAACAATAAGGTTGCTGTCCAGATGGCCTTACCTATCGAGAATTGCAGTAGGTTTGACGTTAAGGTCGTCGACGGATGGATTTTGAAGTATGATCGTAGGCTCCTGCAAGTGAAACTGTTGCTGATCATGAGGCCTTACCAAGAGATAATTACATATTTCTTCCTTCTCCCTCTTGATGATAATGAGGCCATGCTCAAAATTAAATGGTTGACGACATTAGCTGATATTTCTTGGAATTTTATGCAACTAATTATGAAATTTTACAGTAAGGAGAAACAAGTGATACTGAACGGGAAACATGGGGGCGACATAACGACGATTTGCACACAACAAATGGAGAAGGTTTTGTATAAAGCATGCAGCGGCTTTTTGGCACAACTTGAGCAGCAAACTAAGGGAGAGCCAATAGAATTTGAAGATCCAAACCTACTTCCTTTGCTTGCTGAATTTTCAGATATATTTGACGAACCGCACAATCTACCTCTTACCCGTCGGTATGATCATTATATAACGATTCTTTCAGGCAAACCTCCAGCAAATACTTGGCCATATCAGTATCTACATCTCCAGAAGGATGAAATAGAAAGGATTATAAAAGAGATGCTCGAAACAGGAGTTATTTGGCTAAGTTGCAACCTCTACTCTTCACCGGTGCTACTTGTACGCAAGAAGGACGGAACATGGCAAATATACGTTGATTACCGGGCTCTCAATGGCATAACCATCAAGGATAAATACCCTATTCCAGTAGTAGATGAATTGCTAGATGAAAGGGAGCACAAATCTTCACAAAGTTAGACCTTTGATCCGGGTATCATCAAATACGAGTGTACGAAGAAGTCATATCGAAAACCGCCTTTCGAACACACAACAGCCACTACGAATTTGCTTTCTTCAACAAAAGGTGGAATATCTTGGGCATATCATATCAGAGAAAGGTGTGACGGTGGACCCCTTCAAAATTGGAGCAATGCAAAACTGGCCTACCTCGAGGAACATAAAATTGCTACATGGCTTTCTGGGTTTAATAGGCTACTACCGTAAGTTCGTGAAAAACTATGGAAAGATCAGTGCACCACTCACTTCTCTACTGAAAAATGATACCTTCCAATGGTCGGACAAAGCCTCCGCTGCCTTCGACAAACTTAAGGCAGCCATGACGACGATGCGGGTGCTAGCGCTACCAGATTTCAACCGACCCTTCATCATTGAGGCCGATGCATCTGGAGACAGAATGAGAGACGTTCTCATGCAAGATGGTCGACCACTCGCATACACTAGCAAGACATTATCTCCCTCCCATCAAAATAAGTCAACATATGATAAGGAGATGCTCGCCATTGTGCGCACAGCAACAAGGTGGAGACCCTACTTGATTGGTCGACGATTTCAAATTAAAACCGACCATAAAAGCCTCAAGTACTTTTTAGAGCGAAAGATATCATCCCCTGAGCAGCAAAAATGGATAACAAAACTTCTTGGATTTGATTATGAAATAACTTACTAAAAGGGGAAAGAGAATGTTCTAGCAGATGCGCTTTCGCAGCTACCCGAGCAAGCTGAAGTTTCGGCCATTTCACTTCCGACCAGCGACTTCCTTGAGGATATTAAGATGGAATGACAGGAAGATTTAGAGACTAGTAAGATTATAAAAAAATTGGAGGAAGCACCAAGCTCCGTGGCTCATTACAATTGGGACTCAAAAGAATTACACTATAAGGGACGCATTGTGCTTATGATAAATTCTACTTGCATCTTTACGAGCAGATTTTGGACAAAGTTATTCCATATGCAGGGTACTAAATTGAAAAGGAATACGATATATCACCCACAAATCAATGGCCAGACAAAAGTTGTAAATAAGTGCTTGGAGACAGCCCAAATCCACCCACCAAATATGACTATCCAAGGAGAACTCCAGACCCAGCCAAGTGTCATTATTGATCGACGGATCGTGACTCGACGACGACGACCCACTATTAAAGTGCTAATACAGTGGGTGAACCTACCAACAGAAGATGCCACTTGGGAGAACTATGACGACTTGAAGATCAAATTCCCAAAATTCATGAATCGTCAGCCTCGAGGACAAGGTTGATTTAAAGAGGGCGGGTCTGCTAGGACTCTAGCTAGGAGAGTCCTAATTGAGAAGGACATTCATGTAAAACCTACCTAAGCCGACCCCTATTAAAGAGGTGAAGAGGCCGGTTAGGATTAGGAGGTTGTTTCTTAGAGAAAAATTAGGAGTTGTAAAGGAATAAGAGTCTTGAGTAGGAGTCCTATTAGGAGTTGGTTAGAAGTAGGAGTCTTGAGTAGGAGTCCTATTAGGAGTTAGGGTTTAGAAGCCCTATAAATAGCCATGTATTTCTCTTCTTTTGATAAGCAATAGATGAATCTTTTCTGCAGCCTTTGAGTAGCAACTTGGAGGGAGGAACCCCTATAGAGTTCCAAGGAGGCCGATCCCCTAAAGAGATCAACCCCAAGTTTAGAATCTGCAAGGGTTCTAACAATCATATGGACTCGTATAGCAATATTTTAAGAATTCAAAGTTAGTGGTTTACATAATCATGTAGATGATGGAAAGTGCCAAACAACTTTTTTTGATGGATCTAAATGTAGATGATGGTCAATCTTTTAAGGGTTAGAGAGAATACCAGTTTAGACTCCTCTTCCAATATTCCTGTACACAGTTACTAGGGAGATGAATCTCTTAATTAGATATCGTTGGATGAGTTCAGAGAACAGCATCATTATTTGTTTAGTAATATAACTGAATTCCATAGGCAAATTAGTAATTAATGATGTACTTTTAGTGTTGGTCCAGTGGATACAGTAGTTTTTGCAATCGCCGGGTTCAGATTCTAAGTCTACCTATGTCATTGTGACCAAAGTTGCCAACTGGTGAAGTCTCATTTCTCTAATTTATACACTTCATTAATGATTTCTTTTTTGAACTCATCGTGTCCATGGTCCCAAACATGAAATAATGATTTGTTCCCGAAACTGCTTAGGGAACAGTGGATACAGTAGTTTTTGCAATCGCCGGGTTCAGATTCTAAGTCTACCTATGTCATTGTGACCAAAGTTGTCAACTGGTGAAGTCTCATGTTCTCTAATTTATACACTTCATTAATGATTTCTTTTTTGAACTCATCGTGTCCATGGTCCCAAACATGAAATAATGATTTGTTCCCGAAACTGCTTAGGGAACAGTGGATACAGTAGTTTTTGCAATCGCCGGGTTCAGATTCTAAGTCTACCTATGTCATTGTGACCAAAGTTGCCAACTGGTGAAGTCTCATGTTCTCTAATTTATACACTTCATTAATGATTTCTTTTTTGAACTCATCGTGTCCATGGTCCCAAACATGAAATAATGATTTGTTCCCGAAACTGCTTAGGGAACAGTGGATACAGTAGTTTTTGCAATCGCCGGGTTCAGATTCTAAGTCTACCTATGTCATTGTGTAACATGACCAAAGTTGCCAACTGGTGAAGTCTCATGTTCTCTAATTTATACACTTCATTAATGATTTCTTTTTTGAACTCATCGTGTCCATGGTCCCAAACATGAAATAATGATTTGTTCCTGAAACTGCTTAGGGAACAGTGGATACAGTAGTTTTTGCAATCGCCGGGTTCAGATTCTAAGTCTACCTATGTCATTGTGTAACATGACCAAAGTTGCCAACTGGTGAAGTCTCATGTTCTCTAATTTATACACTTCATTAATAATTTTTTTTTTTGAACTCATCGTGTCCATGGTCCCAAACATGAAATAATGATTTTTTCCCGAAACTGCTTAGGGAACTCGTGAACTCTCGTGATGTATGATTATTATTTCCCTGTATTCCCACTCTTTTGCTTTGCCTTTGAAGCATAGGCTGATATAATTCGAGTTAAATCCATTATTTACAGTAAAGTTGAATGCAAACCGAGTTGTGGTTGGCACTCTTCGTGGGTTTGATCAATTTATGAACCTCGTTGTTGACAACACCGTGGAGGTGAACGGCAATGAGAAGAATGATATTGGCATGGTGGTGAGTTCTTGCATCATTTATCCTGTATGATGTTCCTTTTATTTATTTATTTTTCATTTCTTTACGAAAGATATTTAATATGTTCTTTTGTAGGTTATTCGAGGAAACAGTGTGGTCATGATTGAAGCTCTCGAGCCGGTTGCCAGAACATAATACTGTCTTTTCTTCTGTTAGTCAACTCGTGCTTCGTGTGCTTTTATTAATTGCCTATGAGATTGTCAATGATCTGTTAGTAGTCATGTGTTGTATTTCCTTGACCCTTATCATCATCATCCTTCGTAGTTAATTCTATGGACAACTGAAAAGAAAGAGACGAGACCAATAAAAAAAACCAAGTTTCTCAGAAAAAATTTGTTTTTTAAATTTTTTTTTAGACAAAATTGTCCTTTTTAGTTTTCATTTGTTTTCTTTCTTCGTTTTACTCCGTTTCGAGTCCAGTTCAAGTGAACTATTTCGTTGGATAATTTTAAATCAACATCAGATGGATCCTAAATAAATAATAATTTATAAGCTCAAATAATATTAATACATTTATTTATAATGATAAATATATAAACTAAATTTAATATTGAAATAAATTACTATAAAAACTATAAAATTATGATAGTAGTAAAATATTGAATTAAAGTAGCATGTAAGGCAATAACATTATTTTTGTATATTCTAAATAAAAATCATATTATTGAATAAATTAATAAGAATTATGTGTTTTTTTTATTTTAATTTAAAATAAAAATGGTTTCTAAAGTTTTAAATGATTATTTACGCTTTTAAAATGAAGTTTAGTATTTAGAATCCTTTTTTTAGCTATTGGGAATCTCTAAAGACAAATATATATATAATTATGTTATTTACAATCTCTCAATTATCAATCTTACTATTTTTGTTTCTACGATCTCTAACGTTAGTCGCTTCTTGCTCCGCTCAACACTTGGAGAGAGACATGATGCGGTCATGAGGTCGGACGAGATCTCTAGAAGAGAGCGATATGGGCAAAACCATCTCTTTGATCTCCTTATTTGTATATTTCGCACTTTCTTTCTCTATTGTGGGTAGGCCTCACGAGAAAGGATAAGAAGAACTAGAAAAGGAGAACGAAGAAGATACTGTTTATGTTCATTTGTAAAGGAGTATTTTGAAAATATTAAAATTTTTGAAGTAGGATTCCAAATAGTAAAATTGGGATGTGAATAGAAATATTCTTTTAAATAAGTATTTTTTCACTTGTTTTAGTTCTTATAAGTTGGATTTATGTCTTTCTTATTATGTCTAATTTAAGTTGAACTTAAAACAAAAATAAAAGGTTAACTTATAATAATTTTAGGTTAAAAATTATTGATTTTTTGAAAAATAATTAAAATTTTGGAAACCATAAAAATGGTTGACAAAGATCTAAACAACCGTATTTTATTTTTTATTTTTAATATTTTTTTTTATTAATTTTAGTCTTTAAAATTTTGAATTTATATCATTTTTTAATTTTATGCAATTTATGGTGAATTTATAACCATTTTGGGTCAAAAATTGAATATTTTTATGAAATAAAAAAATAATAGTTTGGAGACTTGGGTTATACTATTTTTCAATGACGTTATTCACATCTCACTTTTTTCAAATATTCTCAAATTTTCAAGAAACTTTGCAAATAACTTATTTATACATAAATGATCATTTCTTCCCCCCTATTTTAGCATTAGGACGAGTATATTTTTGCTAATTTGAGGTCTTTAAAGATGAATATTTATCATTTTGTTAATTTGCAATCACTTTGGACCAAAATATTACTCTAATATTATTAGAGAAGGTTTTTCAAATTTTTATATAAAATTTATATAAAAACTCAGATCTGAGTTTTGCTATTTTTGAATAATATTATAACTCATTTGAATAGTGTAACGACCTCATTAAAAAAATAGTGTAACTTACCTTTTATTTTTTAATAAATAAAATTAAAAAATGATCATTTTCTATTTGTAAATTTTTAAAATGATTAATTTTTATGATTTCAATTCTACATTATCTTTTCAAAGAAATTTAATTTTTTTTTAAATATAAATGAAATAAAATTATGATATTCTTTGAAAAAATGTTACTTTACCATGACAAAAAGTATATCTTGTGATAAAACATCAATTCAAAATTAATATGTGTCATGTTTATCGGTTGTTGAATCTCGGATTTTGATGATGAAACCAATTGATAGTGTTTATGATTTGATCTACGTTTTTGAGTGACGTAGGAAGCTTCGATCAGGGAGATACAATTAAAGTAGAAAGAATCATGCTAGGTTGGAAAAAAATATGTCAGAAGATTGGACGTTGAGTCGAAGGATCGGTTGACGTATCGACAGAAGACTTCGAGCTATAGGTTCGGGCATCGGGCCAAGAAGAGCGAAAATTGCACTAAGAAAATCGGAGTTGCGGAGGTCAATTGGCTGATTGGGCAATATACTACAAGAGAGGATGATGCGCCGAAGAATCAGATGAAGCGTCGATTAACCGATGACATGTCCGACAACATAATTCAAGTTTTGTAATAATTGTCTAGATCAAAGTAGGTTTTAAGTATGCAGGATTAACTATGATAGCAAGGCATAAAGCAAAATGAAGTCCTAGGGTCGAGAATGAGACTTTGTTGGGAGTTCGAGAGTTCGTCGAAAGTTCGGACGTTCGTCGAAAGTTCTGTCGGAATTGATTGAGAAGTCTAGAAGCTTGCCAAAGAAGCTCGTCGGAACTTGCTAAGAAGATCGTGTGAAGTCCAGGAGCTTGCCGGGAGTCCGCTGGAACATTATTGAGAGATCATCGGAAGTTTGCCGGAAGATCGCCGGAAGCTTGCTGGAAGAAACCTAGATTTACAGACTTATTTAGCTTAGTAAATATCTTAAAATTCGTAGTTAAAACATAATTGGGTTGGAATTGGGCAACTTAATTATGGGCTAATTGAGCCACATTTGGGCTGTGTTGGGCCAAGTGAAAAGGCCCAAACAGTAACCCAACAAGTGAAACTAACGTGGCACAGTCTCCAAGACTGTGTCAGGCAGTGGTACCGCCTAGACTCAGTCTCCGAGACTATCAAGCGGTGGTACCACTCAGTGCAGGCGGTGTTACCGCCCGTACCTTGTAATTTTGAGGATTTGAATTTTGACTCCATGTTTTGAAGCCATTTGGGGTCTATAAATACCTCAGCTATTCCTTCATGGATTAGTAAGAAAAGTAAATAAAAACTCTGTGTTTCTAGAGTTCAAAATCCTTGTAAAGTATAGAGTCCCTCATCCTAAAATTTAGAGACCATTCTAAGGGAGAATGTGAGGGAAGCTTTGTAAAAAGGGGTTGTAAAGGTTCTCTCCGGAACCTGTCAAAAGGAGAATCGAATTATATGGGTAGTTGATCTTCGCCCATTGAAGTAAGATTGTTAGTGGATGTCGGTGGCCTCAACAAAAGAGGAATCGGTGGAGTGGATGTATGTCATGACGATTGAACCACTATAAAACTCGGTTTGCATTTCCATTCTTGTCATTTATCTTTACTACAAACTATCTTACATCCTTATTGCTTTCACTATGCTTCCATACTCTTTCAAGTTAATATCTTTACGAAACGGTTTTCGTCGAAATCGATTTTTATTGTACGAAAAAATTTCGAACCAGTGATTTTATCCGCTACACTAATTCAACCCCCCCCTCAGTGTCGACTCGCTCCTAATAGTTGGTATCAGAATTTCTTATTTGATTTAATACCTAAGAGAAATGGCTCTTTTCGGATTTCAAGAGGGTTTTTCTTTCGTTCGTCCTCCCATGTTTAATGGGACGGACAACACTTATTGCAAAACTTATATGAGAGTTTTCTTGCTTTCTATGGATTTAAATTTATGGAATATTATCGAAAACAGTTTTAAAAAGTCTTCTACTCCAATGACAAAATGAAATGATTTGGAGAAGAAAACTTTTTCTTTAAATGCTAAAGCTATGAATGCTTTATTTTGTGCCTTAGACAAAACCGAATTCAATCGAGTTTTTATTTACGAAACGACTTTCGATATTTGGCACACTCTTGAAATCACACACAAAGGCACTAGTCGAGTAAAGGATTCTAAGACAAATCTTTTAATACATGATTTTAAGTTGTTTCGTACGAAGCCAAGTGAAACTGTTGTTGACATATACATCCGTTTTACGAATGTCATCAATAGTTTAAAAGCTCTTGGCAAATGTTTTTCGAATTTTGAAGTTGTTAACAAGATATTAAGATCCCTTCTAAAAAATTAGGATCCTAAAATCATGGCAATACAAGAATCAAAGTACTTAGAACCATTTTCTCATTGAAGATCAGTTTTTATCGTATGAAGAAATTTCAAATCAATGTTTTTATCTGCTACACGAATTCACCCCCCCCCCCCTCCTCCTCTTAGTACCGACTCATTCCTAACAGTTGGTATCAAAGCCACATCTTTCTCATTTGGTTTAACACCCAAGAGAAATAACTCTTTTCTACTTTCAATAGGGCTTTTTTATTATTCGTTCTCCTATGTTCATTGAGACGAATTATATTTATTAGAAAACTTGGAATAGAGTTTTCTCGCTTTCCTTGAATCTTGATTTATGAAATATTATTGAAAATGGATTTGAAAGGTCTTTTCTAATGAATGATTGGAATGAGTTGGAGAAGAAAACTTTCTCTTTAAATGCCAAGGCTATGAATGTCTTGTTTTGCGCTTTAGATAAAACTGAATTCAATCGAGTTTCTATTTATGAAATAGCTTTTGACATTTGACATACACTTGAAATCACACACGAAGGCATAAGCAGGGTAAAAGATTCTAAAGTTAATCTTTTATTGCATGATTTTGAGTTGTTTTATATAAAGCCAAGCAAAACTATTGTTGACATGTACACCCGTTTTATGGATGTCGTCAATAGTTTAAAAGCTCTTGAAAAATATTTTTTGAATTTTGAACTTGTTAACAAGATATTAAGATCCCTTCCAAAAAGTTGGGATCCTGAAATCATGGCAATACAAGAATCAAAGGACTTTGAACCATTTTTCCATTGAAGAACTGATTAGGTCATTGATGACCTACGAAATGAGTTGTATGGCTCATGAAGAACTTGAGAACAACTTTCCAAAGAACATGAAGGATTTGATACTTAGAACAAATGAAGACCACTCGAGTGAAAGCTCAAGTGATGATGAACTCGAACTTCTCATTATAAAACTTAAAAAAGTTCACTAAACAAGAATTAAAAAATAAAAATAAACTTAAAAATAAGTTACCAAAGAAGAAGAGAGCACTTAAAGTGAGATAAAATGAGTGCGTTCGAAGAAGAGCAAACTGATGAAGACGAAATGACAAACTTCGCTTTGATGACTCTCGACAATGAGGTAAAATACTCAAACGAAATCCCCTTAGTTTATTTTGAAATTACTTGATGCATTTCACATGTTGTTTTTAAATTAGTATATAAAATGCAAAATATAAATAAATAAATAAAGTGGGATCATGCTTTTCTTTTTTTAGTTAATTTTGAAAATGATAATGACAATTGCATGTTTTATGAAAATACAATAAAATGTTAGATTTAAATCTAATAATTAATCCTATGTATATTTTTAAGAAAAAATAATGTGTAGTTAAATTGATGATTTCCGACTTTGATTGAAAATGCTTTATGAAATCATGTTTGATGATATCATGCTTAATGAGTTTATAATTTGAAATTGTGCATGCTATACATTCAAAACTTGAAACCATGTTTTGATGTCATGCCCAAAGTAGTGATGCCTAATGATCATGCTTAATAAGTTTATATTTCAAAATTATGCCTGATGTTTTTTGTGATTCATGGCTTATTGATCTTTGTCGCAATGAAAGTTGCTTTTTCGGTTATAAACAAGATGGATGGTTTTTATGACGAAATTTATTTTTCGATCCTAAATGTTGATGTATATTTTTATTTGACATAAAAATACAAAGGCATACTTGCATGAAATCAATCAAAAATTTGAAACTAAAAGAAAATGAGATATCTTTTCATCTTATAGGAACCTATTTAAGTTGCTTTCATTTAGTTGTCCGAAAAGTGATTTTAATGATGATTTTAGATTTCTTTTTGTATGATTCGTTTTAATAATGAGATGATATATCCAAATCTTTCACATATTCTTGAGATTTATGAATCAAAATCTTATATCTCCTAGGTTTCTTTTTGTCATTTACTAAAGAGAAAAATTATCCAAATAAATCATGAAGGTTCTTTCGATATTCATGAATTGATTATAACTTGTGATTTTTTTTATATGAATCATCATCTTGATTTCTTGATATTTGATATATGAGATTTTTCTATGAATCAATATCTTGTTTTTGAACTCTTATGTTTTTTCTTACCATTTATCTAAAAAAGAGATTAATGAATCAATCTATGTCTTTTTTTATGAATATTTTAAAAATGATTTTGATTTGATGATTTGAATTTGAATGAGCTTTATCTTAATTTTTTGAAATTTATAACTTGAGATTTCTTATGCATGAACCAAGATATTATATCATTTTTTTTCTCCTATGTCTCTTTTTATCGATTGCTAAAGAGAAAATAAATGATCAAAATGTTGATTTAATGCATGAAGTGATAAATGCTTAAAAATTTTAATGTCTTAGCATCATGAATGTTATGCCCAAAATGATGTATCATGAATGCTTGAGTATCATGTATGATATGCCCATAATGATGATTGATTTATTTTTGGTATCATGCATGAAGTAAGAATGAAATGTAAGGTTTTAAAATTATGCATGTTTTAATTTGAAACTATAATGATGCACAAACATATTAAAAAAAAGATTGATACATTAACTTTGTCATGATTTGAAAATTGATGTCAAGGGAAAAAGAATTATAACATTGTATTCTTCCCTTCTTTTTGATAATGACAAAGGGGGAGAAAAATTGCTAGCTCAAGATGCAAAAATTTTTCCAACTTTTATGTGTGAAAAACTTGCTAGTTTGAACATCGTAAAAAAAAGCAAACATACTAACTTGCACATTTAGTAAAATTTATAAACTTGCAAAATTTAAAATTTGCTAGCTTGCATATTCTAAAATGATGCATTGCTATCTTGCTAGCTTGCTAGCTTGCATTCTTTTTCAAAAACTTGTTAACATTTATACTTCAAAGAGAAGTAACACTTGCCAAATTGCTATCTTCCATATTGTAAAATGATGTAAAATTTTGTTAGTTTATGTTTTACAAAGGAAGCAAAAAATCTCACTTCTTAAAAGAGAAGAAAGAACATGCTATCTTGAACATCACCGAAGATTTCTAGCTTCCCTCTCTTAAGAAGCAAAAATGCAAACTTATAAAATTTGCAATCTTGCACATCTTCAAAATTAATGATTATTTGGTGATTATGCATGTTGTAAGGTGATGAACAAATTTGCTAGCTGTATGTTATAAAACTTGCATGATGATAAAACTAAAGATTATGTTTATTATGCAATGATTTGAACTTGTATGTCTAAACACTTGATAGTTGAACTTCTTCTTTTTGTTGATGACAAAGGAGGAGAAGTATGATGTTATGCATAATTTTATCATGACATGTTGCTTGGATTTTTGAATCCAAGAGTTCTATTAATATGACATATTGATAGAGGGAGTTTGTTTAAACTCCGGGAGTTAAGGTTAACTCCGTTATCAATTTATTGTCATCATAAAAAGGAGGAGATTGTTGAATCTCGGATTTTGATGATAAAACTAATTGATAGTGTTTATGATTTGATTTACATTTTTGACTAACACAGGAAGCTTTGATCAGGGAGAGACAATTAAAGCAGGAAGAATCATGGTAGGTCGAAGAAAAACATGTCAGAAGATTGGACGTCGAGTCAAAGGATCGGTCGATGTAATGACAGAAGACTTCGGGCCATGGGTTTGGGCATTAGGCCAAGAAGAGCAGAAATTGCACTAAGTAAATCAGAGTTGGGAGATCAATTGACCGATTGGGCAATAGGCTGCAAGAGAGAACGATGCGTCGAAAAATCAAATGAAGCGTTGATGAACCGATGACATGCCAGACAATATGATTCAAGCTTTATAATAATTGTCTAGATCGAAGTAGGTTTTTAGTATGCAGGATTAACTACGATAGCAACACATAAAGCAAAATAAAGTCTCGGAGTCAAGAACGAGACTTCGTTGGGAGTTCGAGAGTTCGTCGGAAGTCTAGACGTTCGTCGAAAGTTCTATCAGAATTGACCGAGAAGTGTTGAATCTCAGATTTTGATAATGAAACCAATTGATAAGTGTTTATGATTTGATCTGTGTTTTGAGTGACGCAGGATGCATCGATCAGGGAGAGACAATTAAAGCAAGAAGAATCATGTTGGGCTAGAGGAGAACATGTTAGAAGATTGGACGTCAGTTCGGAGGATCAGTCGACGTATCGACAGAAGGCTTCGAGCCATGGATTCGAGCATCGGGCCAAGAAGAGCGGATATTATGCCAAGGATATCAGAGTTGCAGAGGTCAACTAGTCGATTGGGCAATAAGCCATAAGAGAGGACATGAGCCGAAGAATCGGACGAAGCGTCGATGGACCAATGACATGCCGGACGACATGATTCATGCTTAGTAATAATTGTTTATATCAAAGTGTGTTTTTATGTATGAAGGATTAACTACGATAGTAAGGCATAAAGCAAAATGAAGTTCCGGAGTCAAGAACTTGATTTCATTGGGAGTTCGAGAGTTCGTCAGAAGTCCGGACATTCATCGGAAGTTCTGTCGGAACCAACCGACAAGTCCAGGAGCTTGCCAAAGAAGCTCATCGAAATTCGTCAAGAAGATCGTCGTGAAGTCCAAGAACTTGCCGGGAGTCCGTCGGAACATTGCCGAGAGATCATCGGAAGTTCGCCAAAAGCTCATTGAAAGAAATTAGACTTATCTTACTTAGAATATATCTTAGGAATCATAGTTAGCACATAATTAGAGTTGGGATTGGGAGATAATCCCATCAACTCTATTAGGGGCCAACTAGGCCCGAACTTGGGCTAGTTTGGGCCGGATTCAAGGCCCAACCAGGGTGTTGAAAGCTTGGCTGACGGTAGCACCGCTAGAGGAGAACATGTCAGAAGATTGGACGTCAGTTCGGAGGATCAGTCGACGTATCGACAGAAGGCTTCGAGCCATGGATTCGAGCATCGGGCCAAGAAGAGCGGATATTATGCCAAGGATATCAGAGTTGCAGAGGTCAACTGGTCGATTGGGCAATAGGCCATAAAAGAGGACGATGAGCCGAAGAATCGGACGAAGCGTCGATGGACCAATGACATGCCGGACGACATGATTCATGCTTAGTAATAATTGTTTATATCAAAGTGTGTTTTTATGTATGCAGGATTAACTACGATAGTAAGGCATAAAGCAAAATGAAGTTCCGGAGTCAAGAACTTGATTTCGTTGGGAGTTCGAGAGTTCGTCAGAAGTCCGGACATTCATCGGAAGTTCTGTCGGAACCAACCGACAAGTCCAGGAGCTTGCCAAAGAAGCTCATCGAAATTCGTCAAGAAGATCGTCGTGAAGTCCAAGAACTTGCCGGGAGTCCGTCGGAACATTGCCGAGAGATCATCGGAAGTTCGCCGAAAGCTCACTGAAAGAAATTAGACTTATCTTGCTTAGAATATATCTTAGGAATCATAGTTAGCACATAATTAGAGTTGGGATTGAGAGATAATCCCATCAACTATATTAGGGGCCAACTAGGCCCGAACTTGGGCTGGTTTGGGCCGGATTCAAGGCCCAACCAGGGTGTTGAAAGCCTGGCTGACGGTAGCACCGCTAGGGACAGCAGTGGCACCACTTGGGGAATAGCACCCTAGGTATTCTGGGCAGTGGTACCACCCAGTGGCAGATCCTACGGTGATAGTACACCCAGGAATGATAAAGGTACCGCTAGTACCTAGTAAACCTAGGATGAGACTTTTTAGGCTTCAATTTTGAATCAACTTGAAGCCTATAAATACCTCTCTCATCCTTCGTTAACTTACACAAGCACAAAGAGTTTTAAAGTGAGAAAATACTGTTGCAATCACTTGAGAAATCTCCTCCTCTAGTCTAAGTTTAGAATTATATTTAGCAGGAATGAATGCTTGTAAAGGTTGTCTCCTAAACCTATAAAAAGAAGAAGAGGGGTGTAAGAAGGAGGTTGATCTTCCCCTATTAAAGGAAGATCAATAGTGGATGCCGATGGCCTTGACAAAAGAGGAATCGACGGAGTGGATGTAGGTCACGACGACCGAACCACTATAAAACTCCAGTTTGCCTTTTCTTTTGTGTAATTTATCTTACTGCAAACCTCCTTACTTGTTTAGTGCTGTTAATATGTTTACGAATACGCTTTCAAGTCAACATCTTCTGAAATCGGTTTTCGACATACGAAGAATTTTTTAGAACTGACATTTTTACCGCTACACTAATTCACCCCCCCCTTTTAGTGCCGACTTTTTTTCTAACAATTGGTATCAATGCCTCGTTTTTCATATTTGGTTTAACAGCCAAATAAAAATAGTTTTTTTCGGCTTTCAAGAGGGTCACTCTCTCATTCGTCCTCCCTTGTTCAATGGGACAGACTACATATATTGGAAAACTCGAATGAGAGTTTTCTTGCTTTCTTTGGATTTGAACTTATGGAATATTGTTGAAAGCGATTTTCGAAGGTTTTCTCTTTTAATGAACCATTGGAATGATTTAGAGAAGAAGACTTTTTCCTTAAATACTAGAGCTATGAACGCTCTATTTTACGCTTTGGATAAAATTGAGTTTAATCAGGTTTCTACTTACGAAATGACTTTCGATATATGGTACACTCTCGAAATCACACATGAAGGCACTAGCAAAGTTAAAGATTCGAAAATCAACTTTTTAATGCATGATTTTGAACTTTTTCGAATGAAGCCAAGTGAAACTGTTGTTGACATATACACCCATTTTATGGATGTCATCAATGGTTTAAAAGCACTTGGTAGAAGTGTTTCGGATTTTGAACTTGTAAACAAGATTTTACGTCCTCTTAATAAGAGTTGGGATTCAAAAGTAACGACTATTCAAGAATCAAAAAACTTAAACCATTTACCAATTGAAGAACTTATAGGGTCTTTGATGACCTATGAAATGATGTGCAATGCATACAAAGAACTTGAGAACCACCTACCAAAGAACAGAAAGGATTTCAGACTTAGAACAATTGAAGACCACTCGAGCATAAGCTCAAGTGATGGTGAACTTGAACTCCTCGTGAAATTTTTAAAACAAGAATCGAAAATTAAAAATGAACTTAAAAAAAAGAAGAAGGCGACTTTGGACGAATTAAGCTCATCGAAGACAAGAAAAAAATCAACAAAGGCGAGGTGGCAAACTACACTTTAACGACTTTTTATAATGAGGTAACCAAAACCCTTTTGCCTTATCTCGAAATTACATAATGTTTTTCATGAGTTATTTTTGTTTAAAATAATTATTTTTCTTAAAAAATACATGTTTAATAATATAATGAAAATACTAAAAATTGGGATCATGCTTATCTTTCTAGTAATTTTGAAAATGATCATGAAAATTGCATGTTTTATGATAAATGAACAAAAATAGTAGACTTAAATTTAATGATAATCCTATGTATGCTTTTAAGAAGCATTAATGTGTATTATGTTGATTAATCATATTGTTTCTCAATTTTGATTGAAGATGATCTATGATTAATGAAATCATGTTTGATTTGAAGTAATGATTTGATATCATACTTAATGAGTTTATCTTTCGAAATTATGCATGATGATTTGAAATAATAATGATTTTTGGGTGATTTATGGATTATCGATCTTTGCCGTTATGAAAGTTCTTTTTTGGCTTTAAATGTTGATACATATTTTTATTTGGCATAAAAAGACAAAGGCATGCTTGTATGAAATTAAATCACTTATATTAAAACAAAATGGGGGAATGCATATTTTTCTTGAAAATACCTCTAAAGCTTTTCGATTTTTCAACAAGTGATTCTTAGTGATAAATCCATCTTATGTAATCTCTTGAAAAAAATACGGTCTCTGAGATATTAGATGGATGAGAGATTATAGGTACACGGTAACTGAGGACAAACAGGTCCAATGGATTGGATTCTCTTGTATCATCTAGGGACTATGGTGTAGTGGCCTAGTACGTCCGTAGTCGATGAGTCAAGTGAATTATTACAGAGATAATAATTCACTGAGTTAGAAGGAGTTCTGATAGGTATGACTCACGGCTAGCTCGATATTGGGCCTAGAGGGTCACACACATATGGTAGGCATTGCGATGAGTAGAGGTTCAGATATGAGATATCCGACGGAACCCTTGTCTTATTGGATATCCAATAAGCCCCTGAATTATTGGGTCCCATGAACGAGATCCAATAAGAGCCCATGAGAGATTATTGGATAGAGGTGCACTAATATAAAAGGCTTGGGTTATTGGATGCAGATCCAATACCCACTAGGCGAGGATCCATTAGGGTTTGACAAGGGACCTCTATAAATTGGAGGGATTCAGAGCCTCATAGGCTAGAGCCTTTGCTTGCCTCTCCTATTCTCCTTCCCCTCTCCACCTCAGAGCAGGTCTGGAGTTTTGAGGAGCGTCGTCGCAGCCCTACTGTGTGGATCACCGCTAGAGAGGAGGACGCTTGACCTCCTTCACACTCTCCTAAGGATCTGCAAGGAAACAGGGATATACGATCTCCCTAGGTAACACAATATATTCTATACGCAGTTTTTTTTCAGTTTCGTGGATTTTGCGCATCAATCTTCGCACGACGACATACATCTCTTTGGGAATCGAGGGTTTTGTTTTCTTGTTCTTCCGCTGCGCATGTGATGTTGCCCCCAAAGATTTTCCCAACATAATCTTGATTTGACGATTTGAATTTAAATGAGCTTTATCTTAATTTTTTAAAATTTATAACTTGAGATTTCTTATGCACGAATCAAGATCTCGTATGTTTCTTTTGATCCATTTATAAAAGAAGAGATTTGTTAAAATAAATCATGTCTTATGACATTAATGAAAAATTGAGACATTATGCATGAATCGAGTTCTCATGAAAATCTATTTATGTTATCTTTATTAAATTTTCTTGAAAAGATTTTGATGATTTTGATTATTTGAATTTGAATGAGTTTTTACCTATATCATGATTTTGATTCCTCGGAATTACTTGAGATTTGAATCATAAAATTTCTTATGCATGAATTAAAATCTTTTTCTCCTACGTTTCCTTTTGCGATTTACTAAAGAGAATATCTTTTTCAAAATTCATGACTTAAAATTTCATTTGAATATCTTTTTTGAAATTCATGACTTAAAATTTCATTTGAATATCTTTTATTATTTGATATCCTAAGATTTCTTTTTGAATATTTAAGAGGAGATTTATCAAAATGAATAATGTCTTTTGGTATTCCCATGATCTCATCCTTCATGATATGATTATTTTTTTTGGCTTTGTATAATTCCTTGTATTCTTGAAGTATATCTCATCACCTAATTCTTCTTGATATTCTTTATGTGATGATATGAATGCATGAAATACTCATGATATCGTTTTGATACTCTAAAATGATATAAATTTACTATCTTATGAGTATCATGTATGATATGATGATTGATTTATTTATAGTATCATGCATAGAGTAAGGATGATATGTAATGTTTTAAAATTTTGCTTGTTGTAAATTAAAACTATAATGATGCACAAACATATTGCAATAATGATTAAAATATTGATACAATTATAAATGATGATTTGGTATTATGCATGCAATACTTTAACTTATGATAATGATATATGCAATGATGAAATATTCATGATAAAAAATTATTTTAACATTCATGACTTGAATTTTAATATATGCTATTTACCTTTGTCATTGTTTAGAAATTGATGTAAAAGGAAAAAGAGATACAAAATTGTATTCATCCCTTCTTTTTGACAATGACAAAGGGGGAGATAGCTAGCTTGCACAAGTCAAAAAGATGCAAAATATGCTAAACTTACACATCTAGCAAAATTTATAAACTTGCAAAACTCAAGAAATATTATTAGCTTGCATGATGATACGTGGAGAAAGAATTGCTAGAAATGCAAAAATGCTAGCTTTCATATTTTAAGTAGATGCAAAAACACACTATCTTACGTATATCAAAAGGTGTAAAAAGTTTGCAAAAAACTCACTAGCTTGCATAATGTAAAACTTGTTAGCTTACTTCATGTAAAACATTGTATCTTACTAGCTTATTATCTTGCATTATTTTTCAAAAACTTGTTAGCCTTCATACTTTAAAGAGAAGTAACACTTGCCAAATTGCTAGCTTGCATATTGTAAAATAATGTAAAATTTTGCTAGCTTGCGCCTTGCAAAGGAAGCAAAAATGAAACTTCTCAAAAGAGAAGAAAAGAGCTTTCTATCTTGAACATCACCAAAAAAAATTGATAGATTGCCTATCTTAAGAAGCAAAAATGCAAACTTGCATAATTTACAATCTTGCACATCTTTAAAATTAATGATGATTTGATGATTATGCATGTTGTAAAGTGATGAAAAATTTACTAGCTTGCATGATGTAAAACTTACTAAATTTTTTAGCTTACAAATTGCATAATGATAAAACTTGATATTATGTTTTTTATGTAATGTTTGACATTATATCTTAAAGACTTGATAGTTGCACTTCTCCTTTTTGTTGATGACAAAGGGGGAGAAGTATGATGATGTTATACATAAGTTTATGATAACATGTTGCTTGGATTTTTGAATCCAAGAGTTCTATCAATATGAATATTGATAGGGGGAGTTTGTTTAAACTCTGGGAGTTAAGGTTAACTCTGTTATCAATTGGTTATCATCATCAAAAAGAGGGAGATTATTGAATCTCATATTTTGACGATAAAACCAATTAATAAATATTTATGATTTAATCTGCGTTTTGAGTGATGCAAGATGCTTCGATCAGGGAGAGACAATTAAAGCATGAAGAATCATGTTGAGCCGGAGGAAAACATGTCAGAAGATTGGACGTTAGTTCGGAGGATCGATTGATGTATTGACAGAAGGCTTCGGGCCATGGATTTGGGCATCAGGCCAAGAAGAGCAGATATTGCACTAAGGATATCAGAGTTGCGGAGGTCAATAGGTCGATTGGGCAATAGGCCACAAGAGAGGACGATGCACCGAAGAATCGGACGAAGCGTCGATGGACCAATGACATACCGGATGACATGATTCATGCTTAGTAATAATTGTCTAAATCGAAGTATGTTTTTATGTGTGCAAGATTAACTACGATAGTATTGCATAAAGCAAAATAAAGTTCCAGAGTCAAGAATGCTATTTCGTTCGGAGTTCGAGAGTTCGTCAGAAGTCCGGACATTCGTCGAAAGTTCTACTGTAACCAACCGAGAAGTCCAAGAGCTTGCCAAAGAAGCTAGTCGGAACTCTCCAAGAAGATCGTCGTGAAGTCCAGGAGCTTGCTGGGAGTTCACCAGAACATTACCGAGAGATCGTCGGAAGTTCGTCGGAATTTTGCTGGAAGCTCGCCGAAAGAAATCAGACTTATCTTGCTTAGAATATATCCTACGAATCATAGTTAGCATATAATTAGAATTGGGATTGGAAGGTAATCCCATCAACTCTATTAGGGGCCAATTGGGCCCGAACTTGGGCTGGTTTGGGCTCCCAACCAAGGTACTGAAAGCCTGGCCGACGGTGGCACCACTTGGGGAACAACACCACAGGTATTCTGGGCGATGGTACCATCAGTAGTAATGCTGCTAGTGGTGGTACCGCTCCTATCAGGTAGTGGTACCACCCAGTGGCAGATCCTGCGGTGGTAGTATCACCCAAGAACGGCGATGGTACCACCAGTACCTAGGAAACCTAGGATGAGACCTTTTTAGGCTCTGAGTTTGAATCAACTTGAAGCCTATAAATACCCCTCTCATCCTTGGTTAACTTACACAAGCACAGAGAGTTTTAAAGTGAGAAAATGCTGTTGCAATCACTTGAGAAATCCCCTCCTCTAGTCTAAGTTTAGAATTCTGTTTAAGAGGAGTGAGTGCTTGTAAAGGTTGTTTCCTAAACCTATGAAAAGGAGAAGAGGGGTGTAAGAAGGAGGTTAATCTTTGCCTATTAAAGGAAGATCAATAGTGGATGCTAATGGCCTCGACGGAAGAGGAACGGTAGAGTGGATGTAAGTCATGACGACCGAACCACTATAAAAATTTGGTTTGCCTTTTCTTTTGTGCAATTTATCTTATTACAAACCTTCTTACTTTATTACTGTTTTCAATACATTTACAAATACGCTTTCAAGTCAACATCTTCCAAAATCAATTTTCAACATACAAAGAATTTTTCAGAACCGACGTTTTTACTACTACACTAATTCACCCCCCTCTTAGTGTCGCTCTTGATCCTAACAAGAAGTCCAGGAGCTTGCCAGAGAAGCTCATCGAAACTCGCCAAGAAGATCGTCATGAAGTCCAGGAGCTTACCGGGAGTCCGCTGGAGCATTGTTGAGAGATCGTCGGAAGTTTGCCGGAAGTTCATCGGAAGCTCACCGGAAGAAACTTAGACTTACAGACTTATTTAGCTTAGTAAATATCTTAAAATTCATAGTTAAAACATAATTGTATTGGAATTGGGCCAACTCAATTAGGGGCCAACTAGGCCACGTTTGGGTTGTGTTGGACCAAGTGAAAAGGCCCAAATACTGACCCAATATGTGGAACCGACGTGGCACAGTCTCTGAGACTATGTCAGACTAGCAGTACCACCGCCTAACACTGCCACTGGGTGGTACCACCACTTGACATAATCTCAGAGACTATGCCATGACGGTGCCACCTGTTGGGTTATTATTTGGGCCTTTTATTGGGCCCAACACAGTCCATACATGGGCCCAACTGGCCCCTAATTGGGTTGGCCCAATTCAAATCTCAATTATGTGCTAACTATAAAATCTTAGATAATTACTAAGCTAAACAAGTCCATAAGTCTAGGTTTCTTCCGGTGAGCTTCTGACGATCTTCCGGTGAACTTCCAACGATCCCTCGGTAATGTTCCAGCGGACTCCCGACAAGCTCTTGGACTTCACGACGATCTTTTTGGTGAGTTCTGATAAGCTTCTTTGGCAAGCTCCTGGACTTCTCGGTTAATTCTAACAGAACATCCGACGAACTCTCAAACTCCCAACAAAATCGTATCCTTAACTCCGAGATTTAATTTTGCTTTATGCCTTGCTATCATAGTGGATCCTACACACATAAAACCTACTTCGATCTAGACAATTAATACTAAGCTAATTAGATGTTGTCCGGCATGTCATTGGTTCATCGACGCCTCGTCCGATTGTTCGGCAGATCGTCCTCTCTTGCGGCCTATTACCCAATCGGCCAGTTGACCTCCGTAACTCCGATTTCCTTAGCGCAATATCTACTCTTCTTGGCCTGATGCCTGAAGCATTCTGTCGATACGTCGACCGATCCTTCAGGTCGAGGTCCAATCTTCTGATATGTTTTTCTCGGGCCTAACATGATTCTTCCCGCTTTAATTGTCTCTCCCTAATCAAAGCATCCTACGTCACTCAAAACACAAATTAAATCATAAATATTATCAATTAGTTTTATCATCAAAATATGATATTCAACAATCTCCCCCTTTTTGATGGTGACAACCAATTGATGACGGAGTTAACCTTAACTCCCCCTATCAATATGCCATATTGATAAAACTCTTGGATTCAAAAATCCAAGCAATATGTTATCATAAACTTATGCATAATATCATCATACTTCTCCTCCTTTGTCATCAACAAAAAGGAGAAGTTCAACTATCAAGTGTTTACATATTACAGTTTAAATCATTACATTATAAATATAATATTCAGTTTTATCATCATGCAAGCTAGCAAAAATTTGAGTTTTGCAAGTTTATAAATTTTGCTATATGTGCAAGTTTAGCATGTTTTGCTTCTTGAGATAGGCAAGATAGCACTATTTCTTCTCTTGAGATTGCAAGCTAGCAAGTTTTGGTGATGTTCAAGATAGCAAGTTCTACATCATGCAAGCTAGCAAATTTTTACATCGTTTTTAAAAAAATATAAGCTAGCAATATTTGAGATGTTCAAAAAAGTAACTTTTGCTTCTTGAAATATGCAAGTTAGTAATATTTGCTTCTCCTTTGAGATGTGCAAGCTAGTAATTCTTGCTTTTCTTTTGAGTTGGGCAATATAGTAATTTTTGGATATGCAAGCTAGTAAGATAGCAATTTTTATATTAAGCAAGCTAACACATTTGTACCATGCAAGCTAGCAAATTTTACATAATTTTAGAACAAGCATAACTAGTTCTTTTTCCCCCTTTGTCATTGTCAAAAAAAAAATGGAAGAAATTAATTTTGTAATTCTTTTTCCTTTACAATAATTTTCAAATAATGACAAAAGTAAAGTATCAATCTTATTTCAATATATTTGTACATCATTATAGTTTCAAATTAAAACAAGCACAATTTCAAACCTTACATTTCATCATTACTTCATGTATGATACTAAAAATAAATCATCACTATGGACATATCATACATGATACTCAAACATTCATGATACATCATTTTAGCAACAAATCATAGTATTGCATGCATCATTCCAAATCATACATATTTCAAATCATGACAGTATCAAAATGTCAAATTACTTTATATCCTATCATGAATGAGAATTCTCAAGATTCATATAGACAATCTCCCCTTAAGAAAATATCAAAAAAAAAAAAATCTTAGGAGTACAAAGAAGAGATATTGATTTAAAAAAAATCTCAAGTAATTCTAAGAAATCAAGATTATGATTTGGATAAAACTCATTCAAATTCAAATTGTCAAATCAAAATCATTTTCAATAGATTCAAAAAGAAACATAGATAGATTCATTAATATCTTCTTTTTGAAATATGGTAAGAAGAAACATAAGAGTTCAAAAACAAGATCTTGATTCATAGAGAAATCTCATGTATCAAATATCGAGAAATCAAGATGATGATTCATATAATAAAATATCACAAGTTATAATCAAAAGAAAAATCATCATTTATCTTCAAATCATTCAACTTGTTAAATCAACAAAGTTACTTTTAAGAGATTCATAAAAATGATACAAATAGATTCATCAAAATCAATAAGATAGAGAAAAAGAAATTAAAAAAAATATTTTTCTCATTTTAGTTGTTTCAATTTAAGTGATTGATTTCATATAAGTATACTTAATTTTTTCGTATGAAAACCATCTATCATGGTTTAAAATCGAAAGAGTAAATCTCATCATTGAAATCATCAAGATCAATAAACCATAAATTATCCAAAAATCATCATGCATAATTTTGAAATATAAACTTATTAAGCATGATCATTATGCATTATTTCAAATCAAACATGATTCCATTAATCATGGAGCATCTTCAATCAAAATCGAGAAACAATACAGAAATCAATATGATATACATTAATGCTTCTTAAAAACATACATAGGATTTATCTTAAGCATTAGATTTAAGTCTAACATTTTGTTCCTTTATTATAAAGCATGCAAGTTTCATTATCATTTTCAAAATTAGCTAGAAAAAGAAAAGCATGATCCCCAATTTTTTTTTATATTTTTATTACATTATTAAACATATAATTTTTAAGAAAAATAATTTTTCTAAACTAAATAAAAAATAACTCATGAAAAGCATCATGTAATTTTGAAATAAACTAAGGGGATTTTGATTACCTCGTCGTCGAAAGCCGTTAAGGCGTAGTTTACCACCTCGCCTTTATTGATTTTCTCCTCATTTTTCGATGAGCTCGATTCATCCCAAAGTGTTTCCTTTTTCTTGCGTTTATAGCAAGTAGTTGTATTCTTTTTAAGTTTATTTTTGTTCTTTAATTCTTGTTTCATGAACCTTTTAAAATTTCATAGTGAGGAGTTTAAGTTTACCATCACTTGAGTTTATGCTCGAGTGGTCTTCAATAGTTCTAAGTCCCAAAGCATTCTTGTTCTTTGGAAGGTTATTCTCATGCTCGTTTTGTACCATACAATTCATTTCATAGGTCATTAAAGACCCGATAAGTTCTTCGAGTGGAAACTTGTTTAAGTCTTTTGCCTCTTGTATGATAGTTACTTTTGAATCCCAATTCTTATGAAGAGAATATAAAATTTTATTTACAAGTTTAAAATCCAAAAAACTTTTACCAAGTGCTTTTAAACCATTGACGACATCCGTAAAACAGGTGTATATGTCTCCAATAGTTTCGCTTTGTTTTATACGAAACAATTCAAAATCATGCATCAAAAAGTTGATTTTTGAATCTTTAACTTTGCTAGTGCCTTCATGTGTGATTTCAAGAATATGCCAAATGTCAAAAGCCATTTCCCAAGTAGAAACCCGATTGAATTCATTTTTGTCCAAGGCGCAAAATAGAGTATTCATAGCTCTAGCATTTACAGAAAAAGTCATCTTCTCCAAATCATTCCAATGGTTCATTGGAGGAGAAGACCTTCCAAAACCACTTTGGATAATATTCCATAAATTTAAATCCAAAGAAAGCAAGAAAATGCTCATTCGATTTTTCCAATATGTGTAGTCCGTCCCAATGAACAAGGGAGGACGAATGAGAGAGTGACCCTCTTGAAAGCCGAAAAGAGCCATTTCTCTTAGGTGTAAACCAAATAAGAAACAAACGTAGCTCTGATACCATCTGTTAGGAACGAGTCAGCACTAAGAGAGGGGGTGAATTAATACAGTGGTAAAAATGTCAGTTTTGAAAAATCTCTTTCGTACGATTAAAACCAATCTCGGAAGATTTTAACTTGAAAGTGTATGCGATTATAGGCGTAGTAAAAGCACAGTAATGAGGAGAGGTAGTTTGGTATAAAAGTAAATTGCTCAAAATAAATGCAAACCGAGTTTATAGTGGTTTGGTCATCGTGACCTACATCCACTCCCGATTTCTCCTCCATCAAGGCCACCAGCATCCACTATCGATATTTCTTCAATAGGCAAAGACCAACCACCTTTTACAACTCTTTCTCTTTTTACCGGGTTTAGGAGATAACCCTTACACCCCTACTTACTCCCCTCTCAAACTATTCTAACACTTAGAAGAAGGAGAGGAGTTCACATAAGATTACAGTAGCATTTCTTTCTTTTTCACTCTCAATTCTTTTGTTGTTTAACCAGGGATGAGAGGAGTATTTATTGACTTCAAGTTGATTCAAACTTGGAGCCTAAAAAGGTCTCATCTTGGGTTTCCCGGGTCCAAGTGATACCACCGCTTTCAGCACTAACACTGGGCGGTACCATCACCCAGTCTGACAGTATCACCACTTGGAAGACTGTGTCTAGGCACTATATGTATATATATATATACATATATATGTACATATGTATATGTATATATATATATACATATATATGTACATATGTATATGTATATATATATATACATATATATGTACATATGTATATGTATATATATATATATATATATATGTATATATATATATATGTATGTATATATGTATATATATATATATATATGTACATATGTATATATATATGTACATATGTATATATATATATGTATATATATGTACATATGTATATGTATATATATATATATATGTATGTATATATATATATATATATATATATATATATATATATATATATATGTACATATGTATATATATATGTACATATGTATATATATATATATGTACATATGTATATATATGTACATATATATATATATATATATATATATATATATATATATATATATATATATGTACATATGTATATATATATATATATGTATGTATGTATGTATACATACATACATACATACATACATACATACATACATACATATATATATATATATATATATATATATATATATATATACATATGTACATATATATACATATACATATGTACATATATATACATATATATATATATATATATATATATATATATGTATATATATATATATGTGTATATGTATATATGTATTTATATATATATATATGTATATATGTATATATATACATGTATACATATATATGCATATATATAAATATATGTATATATATATATATACATACATATATACATATATGTATATACATATATATATATATACATATATATACATATATATACATATATGTGTATATATATGTATATATATATGTATATGTATTCAAAATGGTTAAGATCACTCACATCTCTAAATCCTCTAACAATGTAAGGCTCTTTTAGGTAGATCTCACTCTTCTTTGTTTTTGTTTTTCTGCAAATGACACGTAAGTTAATCCTTTATATCTAAACCTTAAATGAATATACTCTTTTTTCTTTCAAAAGAAAAAAAACACTCTTAGATTAGTAAAATCCAAATTAGAAAGGATATTGTTCTCTATTCATTACTTGTATATATGATCTAAACATTTATGCTGCAAGAAAGTAGAACTACTCATTTACTAAACTATATTTAATATCAATAATATGATACAAAGTCAATAATATCTCCATCAAGATTATATATATATATATATATATATATATATATATATATATATAGGATTCTAGAATTGGATATTTTAATTAATTAAAAAGTCTATGATCAAACCTGAAAAAATCTCATTTTATCAAGTTTTGATAATGAAACTAAATCTAAATATGATCAAACAATAGATACAAAAAGAGTTTGAGATAAATATAAATAACGTCCAATTTCTAGAATAAGCTGATAAATTCCATTAATAATATATTGGGCTGGTCATTAATATATGATCAAGTTGGCCATCTACTTCATACTCAAAATTATATCAAAAATAAAAGAATTCCGTTATGTTTTATTTGATATATTATCTAAAATTTTCATTGTCGAATGCGATATTTTTCACACATCTAACAATGTGTTACCATGTCGAATGCATGCCGATGGTTCAAATTATCATCAAACGTAACAAGTCTCTATTGCTAGTGATATGATTTTGAACCGTTCAATTTTGGATGACCCTGTCAAAATTCTTACTTCAGCAATTGAATTACTTATTCACATTTTTAACTCCTTAAATATTATCACATATTATTTAGTTTGGATAAAAGTTTATATTTATAATGTTGAGTGATGTTAATAATTTCATCATATTCTATAAGACGGAAGTTTTGTTTTCCTTTGTCTATAACATTCATCGTTCGACTACAATTTTTTTTTCTGGTCACCGTACATCCAACGATGTCAAGCAACCAATAACGTTGACGCCGAGGATGGCAGTGGTGTGATCTCCTTACATGGTTTCTTCAGTATTGGATATTTGAACGGGGAGAAGACGGTGGTGCTAAGATGGAATCAGCATGTCATGCGTTCTTAGAAATAGAAATAGTGTGGCTACTGCAAATTGTTCTTTCACGGTGGTTTGTTGCTTTTCGCACTTGGATTGCATATTCCTGTTTTCTCACTCCGGTCAAGAAATTATACTGCATTCATTGTTCCGAAAGAATAATGTTATCAGCATTTGATTCTATGCCGTCAAGATTATAAAAATTAAAATTAAAAGTCATATCCAATAATGTGTTTCATCTCAAATTTATATATGCAAATATATGTTATAATTACGTCAAAAATGCTATAAAATTCAATAAATAACATATTACGACATGGTAGAAACAAAGTCTAATTCACGAATCTAACTCACCATATTATTCCCTTTAGATTCAATATACTTGTTTCCTTCCATATCTCAGATATGTCAAACATACAGATTTCAAATCTCAAGAGGAAAGGATTCCAAATAACTATATAATCATGTTGGACATAATGAATTAGAACACCTGTACACGATCAAAGAAAAATTTGCCCTATAATTAAGAGTCACCTTCACTAAAACTAAGAACCAACTGTGCTACAAGTTTCCAGAGTGAACCCGTGCAAAAGGGAAACGCCTGGTGCCTGCAGTAAGTCGTAAACGAACTCTGGCATGGTTACCATGATGCCAACCAAGAGAGACAAATACCTCAAAGAGGCTTTTGGCAGATGTGGCCTTTTGAGATGCGCCTCCTCTTGCTGTGGCTGCACCTCGGACAACAGTAGTCCTTGATGTGCTTAGCCTTTGCGGGGGTGACCCGCACACACTTCCCATGGTACCACTTCTCACAAGCATCACAGCAGATCCAGAAGTAATCTCCTACAGAGTCGTTCCCTCCACATGAGGCACAAAGATGTTTGTCCTCGTCGTCATTGTTGTCGTTGCCATTTAGGTCTTCAACCTCTTCCTTGATATGCTTTGATTTTGATTTCTTGGCCTGATGCTCTGATGATGCCCTCTGTCATCACCCCCAATGAATAAATGGCTGATTTTAATATATTGTGAGATCTTAAACAGGTAAACTGACTGTGTTGCTAATTTACATTCGAATGTCCACTTCTTGGTATCAAACAGCACAATCCAAGTAACAAAATGTCTCTAATCCTAACAGAAACATGATATTTGCTTGCATTAAGAGACTTGCCATTCAAGTAAAAAGGGTTTTGTTGAGCACCAATTTTACTTCAGGAGCCCAGGGGATGTTGCTGCTGCTTAATGTAATGAAACAGTTGTGGGCAAGAAAGATTGAACCACAGTGAGACAGATTCAATAAAAAGTCATTTTTTAGGGGTTTAAGGAATGATAGAAAAGAAAGCATACAGGAAACCAATAATAACAAGCTTAAACAAGAGGTGGTGTCTTTCCTATCAGCAGATCAATTCTCTTTCTTTTTTTTTTTTTTTGAATAACAAATCCATGCAGGTGTTGGACAAAAAAAAACCTAATGTCTCCTAAGTCATGTAAACTTCTTTTTTCTTTACTCAACTGATACTAAATATTGCTTTCCGTTCTACTTTGCTGCAAAAATAAGAGCAATTCTACAAATTTGCAACACTAAAATTAGATGGAAGTAATCAAGCACAGTTGCCTGAAATTATTGCTAAAATTTGATGAAAGCTATCAAACACAGTTACTTGAAACCATGGTTTGCTGTATCGAAACATACTGCCCGATATGGGCAGTATGTAATAGTCCGACAAGGGACCCATATGCATATCGCTCTATACCAGGTGGTACTATTACATGATCCCATATCATCCGATACGGGGTCTACATCAGTCGGTAACAGTCGAAATCCGATCATTATCAACCGGTACAAGTCAGTAACGATCAAATTTCAACCATTATCGATCGAGGGCTGAGATTGCCCTATTTTAAACGGTCAAATTGATCATTTGAACCATTAGAAAGGGTTTTTAAACCCTTTTCCACCCTTTTAACTCATTTCACTCTCTCAAACTCTTTCTCACTCGCATCTCTCTCTTATTCTTATATTTTCACTCTCCTAAACTCAATAAAATGACGATTTGTGGATTGAATCAAATTTGAAAGACTAATTTGGGAGGATTAAGAGGAAGAACACTCTAATCAAGAGGTATATATTCTCTTTCTAGATTTTTATTGGTTTTTGAAATGATTAAGGCTATTATGTGGTTAATAACCTAATGTCTAATATGTAGTTTGATATTTTTGATGGTAGAATAGTATTAATTAAGAAGTAATTAAGGTCATTAATGTTATGATTAGTGTGTTTAATGTTATTTTTTAAAAATTAGACACTTAATGGGTCAAATCTTTGTTTTTCATGTATATTAAGATGATTTATATGTTTGTGATAGTATAATAAGTGTAATTAAGTTTTAATTAAGATTTTTAATATTGTGATTAGTGGTTTTAATGATAATTTAATCAAAATTTGATCAATTCAATATCTTTAATACCTATTAGGATGTTTGACATGGTGCAAGAGGACTAATTAAGGATTAATTAACTATGTTAATACTGTAATTAGTGTATTTAATTATGATGATTTTGAAATTTGACCCATTGGATCAATTAAATGTCTTTAATAACTATTAGAGTGTTTGACATGCTTATAATGATGAAAGAGGAATAATTAAGGGATAACTATGTTAATTATGTGATTAATATATTTAATAATAATTTAATCATAATTTAACATATATTGGATCAAATATACGTATTTAATGCTTCTTTGGGTGTTTAACATACTTATAGTGGTAAATTAGAGCTAATTAGGGTTTAATTAAGTTTTTTTTATTATTGTGATTAGTGTATTTAATGAAAATTTTAATGATATTGAGTTAATTCATATTTAATGTCGAATATGTTGATTGACATATTTATAGTGACAACGGTTCATTCCGTATAATCGCATCTTGTTATTTTAAATTAGAGCTAATCACATCTTGCTTATTTGATTCAATTTTGATAGGAACATGACACCAAATAAACAAGCACATGATGACGCTTAGAATCATGCCCGAAAGATAGACAAGAACCATCATCATTAACAATGCATTTATTGTAACTACATCGACAAGGGTGGAGAAATTACCGGGGTGAAGATGCATTTGGTCGACGAGTATCCAATATTACAAAATGCAATAAGGTTCCGACGGAGGTTCGTAAATCCTTTCAAGACAAGTTACAACAAGCAAGGGAAGATACAATGAAAAAGAAGGCAAAAGCTAAGGAAGAACACTATAGGGCTACGTAGGAGCCGGTTTATGAGGAATATGAGGGTCACGACGATGAAATCGACCCGAATCTTAGAGTTGGTATTCGTGTATCATTGGAGCACCTACACATGTATGAGGAAGCAATGAGGCATCATTACCTTGACCCACAATGAGAGCGTGGCAGTGGCAATGGGCCTGTGTCACAAGGAATCCAGAGGTCGGTCGACATAAGACAACCAACTGCCCCTCAATTAAGTCAAATTGGGAGCATGAGGCAGGGTGGAATTCGTGGTTTTGTGAGAGGACTTGGCAGGAGGTCAACACCAGATATTACTGATATTGATCCGCAAGCCTGTCCTCCACAAACAATGAAGCAGACACGGACCAACGATGCATATTAAAAAGAAAAGAAATGGGATATTGGAAAGGCAATTGTAAAACGGTTCAACTTCCACATGATTCCAAAAAACACAACCCAAGGTCAGAGCATGATCTCTTCTATTCAAAAGTTTAGCACAAGGATCCAACCTCCAACACCAAAGGAGAACCACAACATATATTTAGATAAGGTGACAGAACTGAAGGATTGGATCAAATCCTTTAAGAGACAATGGGATGAATATGAGATGACACTAATGTGTGACAGTTGGACAGGACCAACAAGAATGAGTATCATCAATTTTCTTGTTTATTGCAACAAACGAATGGTTTTTCATAAGTTAGTTAATGCTTCCAACACGATTCAAGATGTAAAATATATTAAAAACCTAATGAACATTGCAGTAGAGGAAATCAGACCATAGTACATTGTCCAGATAGTCACCGACAATGGGGCCAATTTCAAGAATGGTGGTTTACAATTGATGGAAACAAGGAAAACATTATTTTGAACTCTATGTGCAACTTATTGCATGGATTTAATGCTGAAGGATTTTGATGAGCTACCATCAGTCAGCAAGTATGTAACTCAAGCATAGTCGATCACAAAGTTTATATATAATCATCATTTAATCTACACTTTAATGCAAAAGTATATATATAGTGAGATACTCAAACTTAGAGTTACTCAGTTTACTACAAATTTTATTGTCTTAAAGTCAATACAGTAAAAGAGGCAAGGCTTCAAGGTAATGGTCACCACAAAGGAATGGTCTAATTCCAGATATTCGAGATCGACCGATGGAAAAAAAATAAAAAAGACTATTCTTTCTTCTAGGTTTTAGGATGCCATGAAAGAAATCATAACAAGAGTAAAACCACCTTACGTTATCTTCCGTAAAGTCGATATGGACAAGGATCTCTAAGTGCCTTATCTTAGATATACACTAACTACAGTAAAAGAGGAGGTCAAGAAAGCATTCAAAGATGATTTTAAACTTGAGCAATACTTACAAATCATCGATCGTAGGACTGAAGTTCATATGGACCAAGATATCCATAATATAAGTAAATTCATATTCAATGTAAAGAAATTTATAATTTTTCAATATTTAAAAATTCTTACTAACAAAATTATTTGTCTTACAGCGTATTATCTAAATCCAATCAAATTTCGATATAGTCTTAGAACGAGATCAAATTTATTATCGACACTAAAAAATATAATATATCGACTTTTGTCAAACACTATCGATGCTATTATAAAGGGCTAATTATTTCAGGAAATAATTGATTCATTCTCCGACGTTGTAGGTATATCGTGTCAATACAATATAGATCCTAGTGACGAAAAGTTACACATATATTGATTATAAACTATATTTGATATTAACTATTTGTTATGCTAATAAAGCCCTATTTATATCCTTTTACAATCGATTGGTGGCTATAATTTGGAGGGGACACACCAAATTTAAGGAAGGTTATCATCCGTATACTTTCGCAGATGACGACATCTAGTGGTTGCGATCGTAATTGGTCAACATTCGCATTGATTCACACGAAGGTCCGTAACAGACTATCGTATAAACAGTTGGAGATACTGGTATATGTCAATTATAATATGTGGCTAAGGTTACAATGTGCTGAGTTAGACAAGGAGCCAAAGCAAATAGAGATTGATCCCATCGGCCTCCAATTCTACAACGAAGATTCAAAGTCAATGTTAGAGCGAGTAGAAGTAATGGAGAACCAAGAAGATCCTCTACTTGATGAGGTGGGATATCCTCGATGTCCTTTATGTTTTATTACCAAGGCAATAGAAGAAGAGGAAGCACATCCCCAGCAAGAGGAAGATTCCCCTCGATTAGAACGTAGTGGAAGGAGATGAAAAACATCAAGTCAAACTACTCGAGTAACTAGAAACACCCAACTGTTATAGTTGTCCGCCCAACGTACAAAGGCAAAGGCAAAGAGAAAGACAGTAGCATCAACTATATAGTTGGAAAGTATCAAGTCGGTCGACGAAATCATTTCTTTGTATATAATTCAATATTAACGGAAGGATAGTCCAGAACGTACAAAAAAGCTATTCCTCAAAGTTCGAAAAAAGATATGTCACTATTCTTTCCTAATTTAGATTATTTTTGTTAAAATTATATTAAATTTATATTTATTTTTAACTTTAAAATCATAATCTAACTTCTTTTTTTTTTTAGATATTTTTGGAGCCATTTTCGATGATTTTTGGCATACTGTCGGTACGCCTCGATATGTACCATACATCCATACATGGTTGGTATGCTAGTATGGATCGATACAATGAATCTTGCCAAAAATAGTTGTTAATTTCTGAAAAGTAAATAAAAAGCCCCATTATATTCTATAACTATTAAGTTAAATTCAATGGGAAATGCAGGTCATTATCTTGAATAAAAAGCAGTAAAAGATATCATGCATCCCCTGCCATTTCTGTGTGACAGCATAATTTCCTATTTGAATCACAACTGAACAAGTAAAATGGTACTTTTCAAGTAGAAAGCATCTAAGATTCCACTTACCAATTTGGAATTTGACTTCGATTTATTACTGCTGTGTTTAGAACCAGAGACCCTCTGTAGATTCATTTCACTTACTACTTCACATAAGGTAGGAAGATCAGCTATCATAACTGAGAGGTGTTTCCTGCAATGCAGAAAATCAATCAAGTTTCTTTTGTAGCTGAAAATCACATATAACTAAGAGAAAGGTTCACTTGATTATAAAATCAAGACAATTGTACTGTTGAAATTAAATGGTGAGAAGAGAGAGGAGAGAAAACTATCACAATAGATCAAAGAGAGTAAGGGTCTAAAAATAACTAATATGTTGATTAAAAACCATTATTAAGGTGCCCATAGTTTTCGACTAAAAAGCATAGACTCGAACATGAGACATGACACAATACGACACGGATATGACGACACACCATTTTTAAAAAAATTAGGATTAACATGAGTTTTATAGTACTAACAAGTAGTAATCCTCATTATGAACCAAACTGGATTTTGTAAATCTAAAGTTCAAGACTTACATTTCCAGAACACAAAAACAAAATAATAAAAGAACATGACAGAAAGGTTCAGAAACCAAATCATATAATATGAGCTCAGGAAAATTGGACAAGGAAATGATCTATAACATATGTAACATATAACATCAAGAAAAGAACATGGTATGTGGTTTCTTGATAACCAAAAAACACAAACTCGAAATATATGCTCATAAAATCTGAAGAATGTTTTAAATTGTAGTGGAACTCTGAATAAGACTACAGTTCTTTAGGTAGCTTAGTATGTTAATAAGAAGTCAGATAACATTGGTACCAATATACAAAGACACTAGTGTGGAACAGAATCCACAAAACTTTTAGGCATTCATCTGTGTGTGAAAAATAAACCAGAATCTTGTTTTAGTTAAGAATCTGCAGAAAGCGAAGAGCTTGGCAATAGTTAAACCACAATCAAAGAATCTGCAGAAAGCAGAAAGCAGAAAGCTTGGACAATAGTTAAACCACAATCATGAAAGCAAAGAATCTGTGTGTGTCCTAACTTCTTACTTATGAGAGGAACAGACCCTAATCAACTTGCTTTTCAAACCTAGAACCATCCTCTGTGAGCCATACCTATGATTTTTGACGGTTGAACTGGAAGACTTATTCTTATGAAAGAAATCGAGACTATCTTCGTTCTTCCATGCACATGAATTCACACAGGGAAAGCCAAAGCAAGTGACACCCAGTCTCAAACCAGGTGGTGTTACTTTCGTGCTTCAAATTCCAGGATGACCAAGAGCACTTGAGAAAAAACCCTGACAAATCAAGACTCGAAAAGGAGAAGGGTCGGAAATCTGAGACCAAACCCAAAGATCGAACCAGAAACCAGAAATCCGGGTCCTGGGAAGCAGAAAGAGAGGACCACATAGGGTTCAGTACAATAGAAGTGGGCGAACTGCGAACGACGGGTCAGCCTGATACCTTGCGAAACAGCAGCAGAAGGTGAGGAAGAAGGGTCTGTCGGATGACAGCGAGGTCGCCGAGGGCCTGAGGACACATGTCCAGCTGTGTTGGGGACATATCCGTCTCCGACACAGGTATGTCCCCAAAAACCACATGTCGGTGCTTCATAGGTTTTCGGAAGAAAAATTTTGAACTAAATTATACAAGAATCAGAAAGTACTTGATTTTCATATGAATAAAGAATAAAAACACCATCAACATGAACTACATCGCTTAGAACGGGTATAATATAGAGACATAACAAGTTATCAAGAAACTATAGCAGAAACAGTTGTAGTGAAGTCAATCTATTAACAAAATAAAAAAAGCAGATTATCACAAAGACATAGCTAATTTCAGAAATAAATATGTCTAGCCTTCTTTGTGTGACAATATTATGTTTTTTACAACAAATTACAAATTAATGCAGTATAAAAAGATACAGAACAATTCAAATACAGCTACATGAAGTTCAGAAATTATCTATTATCCAACATTATTTAGAAGCAACACTTGAGAAAGATCTCAAGTTGCAAAGAAAGATCTTGTTTTCTCAACTAGAACCAAATAGTACAAGGAAGAAAGATCTCAAGTTGCAAAGAAAGCAAGACCTCCTTGTTCTCTCAAAACTGATCAACTGAATCCCTATAGATTACACTTCTCTCAAAACTGACACTTTTCTTCTCCAGGCATACTTGGAGAAAGTAACTAACAAGATAAAGAAATAAATTGATTTAGAGTGGCCTCAAAAACTTTGAGATAGATGACTTTGCACTGATGAGACTCCAACCCAACATCACTCAAGCTGCATGTGAAAGGATAAGAGTGCAACTCCTAATGTGCCTAAAGATCTATCCAGTGTTTCATAAAAGTTGTCTCTAACCCTATCATGCCGATCCATAAAATCCTTACCAAAGGATACCAATTCAGCCAAATCTCACAACTTATGCTGAACATGAGTTAAATCAATTTCGGCAGATCAAATTTGCATCCTTACCAGCAGAGTTACAGAATTGGAGTACTTGATATATGAGTTAAACCGAAAGGAAGAACAAGTTGCAGCACATAGTAAGGCTTCAATGATGATGACAAAAGGCAATCAAGTGGGAAGGATGTTATGTACTATTGGGCTGTCAAATATAATGGCTTTTGTTTGTCATAGTCACTAATGGTTGATAATTTTATAAACAGTTCTGTATAGTGTTTACCGGGTAGCGTCGTAATAAAAAAGTTTTACCGTGCTGTGAGAGAGTTTTCACATGTCAGAAGATAGGATTTGACCGATGGCATACCTATAATTATGAGTAATAATTTGTTAGCCATCTTAGCCTTTGGAAAACCCCAAAGAGTACATGAGGGATACTCCTCTCAAATGTACCTAAGCAGTATGGGTTGATGATCAAGCCAACAAGTTAGAATGTGTGGATTTTATGAATGAAATTGTTTCATTTTCTACTCTCGAGATCCTTGCAATACTTTATCAGGTTGCAAAAATTTCATTTGTTAATAAAGTTCCTTTATTTTTAGTGCAGTTTTGTGCAATGACTGTTGTATCACTGGATGCAATATAGTATGAAACGGATGGTACACACGATACTGATCCGCCCGACGACTGGTATGCGGACCAGCTCATTTTAGGCGGTATGCAGGAAGAGGAGGGTATACTGCTCAGTACATACTAGTTCATGGGTATTCTTAATCATCTGGTAAGGCCAATACTCGATCATCATCGACCTATAACGGTACTAGTTCAAGTGTCAATTCAATTGTGGTCAAACGGTAAATCTTTTTAGGCTGGTACCCTTCTTTTATAAGCCCTTCCTTCCCCTCAGTCACTCACACTCTTTCTCACTCTCTTTCTCGATAAAACATTCTAATTGCTCACTCTCTCTCACTCTCTTTCTCAATTAAAAATCTTAATCAGTGATTCGAGCTCGTCAAAAACTTCAAAAGCTTCAATTAGAGGGATTCAAATGCATCATTTGGTGGAAGATCTCTTCAATTAAATTAAAGGTATTTATTTTTTTCCAACACTTTAGTTATCTTTTGATATAATTACATCCTTATCACTAATGTTTTTAATTTTGTACCATACCGTCCAATACGGGCAGTACATACCAATCCGCCAGCAGGCCGACATGCGAACCACCCGCTACTGGGTTGTATCAAGTTTTTGGCCTCGTATCGAGTGGTAACGGTCAAAATTTCAACTGTTACCCACCTATACTAGGCAGTATCGATCAATTTCAATCGTTACCGGCTTGTACTGGGTGGTACCAATCGATTTCGATCGTTACCTACCAAAGGCAACAAATGTGACCAAGGGGGAGCAATGCCAACAGGGTAAAAAGAACGAAAATTGCAACACAACTCAATCAAAAGATACAACGTTTAGAATTTCCACTTCGAAAAGAACAACAGGAACAGCTACAAAACGTCAAAGTAATCAAATCATAGCATGAAATCTTTCCACGAGCCAATAAACAGAAATGTTGAGGCAAAAGGAACAATGCTAACCACATGAAGATACCACAAACCACAATAAATCACTAAACCAAGAAGAATCGAAGAGTGGTTTTGCATCTACGAGGCGTACAGGAGGCAACATATGCAACCAAGGGAGCAGCGTTGACATGGGGAGGAGGGCAGATTTGAGATGAAATATAGCCGTCGCCAACCTTAGTTCCTGCATGTGGTAGTTCGTACTCACATGTGAGACAAACCAGTTCACGAGTGGAACCAGTGCACTGACCAAGCGAGAGCCGATCCAAGTTTAGATGATGAACCAAATCATGTTATTTGGTTTGCAAGATTGACCAAGCTCAAGCTTTAATGAAAGAATCGGTACTTGTACAGGTCGATTTTAACCTATACGGTATGGTATGCTGATACTGTACCATATCGAGCAAAGCTCGGTACACCCGTACGGTACATGATTTAAAACCTTTATTAGTGTCTTATTATGAATAACTATAGTTGATTATTGTATTTCTATTAATATTAGGCTTAAATAGGTCCATTATCATATTTTTAGCACAAATTAGAGCTAATTTTGCCTAAACACACCTAGTTTGGTATAACTAAGGTCATTATCTTTCCTTAGGGCTTTGGGATAGTTAGGTCTAACTAGGGTGATTAGTGTCTCTCTCTAAAATCTAGGCTCAATTAAGTCCATCATCTTAATTTTTTGGGTCAATTTGGGGTAATTAAGGTAAAAATATATAATTACTGACCATTTATGACTCATTTTCATTTTATTCTTATTAAAATTAAATTAAAATTATATTAAATTAGGATAAAAAGGGTTTAAAAAGGAATTTTGATTTTTCATCCATTTTCTGGCCCATTTTTCGAAAACCAAAATGTACCAATTCGAGCCAAGACTAGCATCGTCAGTCTGCACAAGACGATTGACCTTGGTTTTGTGTACTTTTTTTGATCTACCAAATTATGTCATTTGTGAGCCACCAAGGACTCTGCTGTTGTGATCATTCAAGTAGTCTAACTAGTCTGCCATGAAGGAATGCTACATAGATAAGTTTGACAACGCCAAGTCCACAATAGCATGAAGGGACATGATTCAAGAGTAATTTAGTTTATATTTTGATTGAATAAATTTGATTAGTTTAAGGATATTTTGCATACATCATAAGTTGCCACACAACAGCATCTACCAAATGGAAAGAAAAAGAAATAAATACAAAAAATGAAAGAAATATTGATTGAAGTTTAGAAATCTTGATTAAAGATTCATCTCTATAAGTAAAGAAGTAAATATCACAAAAGAGAAAGATTATTCTTCAAATCAATTCAAGAAAATTATCTTCTTTGGAGGGAGTAACAATTCATGTATTTGATTTGATGCAATTATAATTTTTCTTACTTTTATATTTTTTCCTCTTTTACTTTGATCTATAAAAAGAGGCTAGAAAATTATAATGTATCATCAAAAAAATGGATGAATGAATTGATATTTACACTTGCAGTTGTTTTTATGATTAAATGATTTCATCATCCATGTGAAAGATGTGTGGAGGAGTAAGATTTTATCCTAGGAGTGTTCCATCATCATGCCCAATCGGACAAGTTCCTATGCAACGAAAGCATATGATGTAGGAGCAATTTAATTTATATTTTATTTGAATAAATTTTATTAGTTTAGGGATATTCTGCATATGCCATAAGTTGCTACATGACGACATCTACTCGAGACAAAAAAAACACCAAATATAAAAAAATAAAAAATGTTGATTAAAGAATACAAATCTTGACCAAAGATGTTAGAGATTTATCTATACAAAAATTAAAGTCATTATTCTTCAAATCAATTTAAGAATATTATCTTTCCTAATATGTATTTGATGTGATTTAATTATGATTTTTATATTTTTATATTTTTCTTGTTTTCTCTTATACTTGAGTCTATAAAAAGGCTAGAACACTGTAATGTATCACTAGAGAAATGAATCGAGTTATATTCTCATATTATGTGCAAGTGACGCAAGACCACAGTAGTTTTTTCCGATGGAATGATTCCATCAGCCGAGATGTGCAGAGGTGTAATGTCTTCATCTTGAGAGCGAGTTCGATAGTTATCCCTAATTTTCCTATTATCTTCGAGCATTATCATTCCCCTTTCTCTTTCTATTATTCTATTATCAAAAAATAAACATTGGTACTCGTTCTACAGACATGTATGCAAAATCCTCCTTCTGAAAGATGTATCTCAAAATTTTCATTCAAGTATTTACTAATGCCAAAAATACAGTGTTACTTTTGTAATTTTTTCAGTAGTTGACAGCAAACGTCTTCTTCAAAGTGTTATAGTTGCATTCTAATTCTTTTAGAATGGGAAGAAAATAGCTTGATAAGATGAAATGTTAGTAACCTAAATTCCTGGAAGACTATTTTAGAGATCTCCAAGTGGTTTGTTATATCTACGGACAAACTCATTCTGACAGTAAGTTCTTTTTACACAGTCCATGTTTTGCAGTATGGTGATTAAACAACAAAATGCCAGATAGTCTGAATGAGATATCACATAAAGTACAATATTTCCCATAATTCACAATGAAAAGAATAATGAATTCTCAGGCCCATGGAGCTATGCTTAAAAGGTATCTAAAAATAAAAGACTTGGAAATGCTTCATTAGAGATTAATGAATAGACAATAATAACAACAAAAGAGAAATCAGACTAGTAGATGAAAGTCAAGTGGTATTTGCTCACCTTTGTGTTCTATCAAACTGAAACCTCCCACCGAAATAAGATGCTAAGGCATTTAACCATGCGTCACTGTGTATAGCAACCAAAGATAACCAGTCCTTCTTGTTCGTTCCATCTCTTGCAAAGTTAATACCCAATACAGGCTCTGGAATCTCTGGAGGAACTTCATCTGCAGGTAAATTAACCTCCCAGTGCTCGTCAGGAAATCCATAAAGACACAGATTTTCCTTTGCTGCAAGAAGTAAATTTGATTAAGAGCTACAGCCATAGGAAGTAACATAAGCTGATTAACGACAGCAATCAATAATAAAGCAGAAAAACCAAATTCTCCAGCAAACTTCGGATCTGCATTTTGAAAGTCAGGTCAACAAAGACTCAATACACAGCAAAGATGCATCAGTCTACTAGATATGCATACGATAGGTCTCAGTCACATAAAAATGTAGCTAAATAATAGATATTCTAGAAATTGTATCACAAGCAGAACCATGGAGCCCATATTTCAAATATATGTTCCAATTACCATATATTGACACTGAAAATATGAATCTCAATTTGGTAAAAATATTGAATGTGATTGTTTGCTAGATGCTAAACAGATATAGGAATTAAAACAATAAACTAATACTGAATCAAATAAGTCCAAGTCTAAAATAACCAGTATTCGAACAAAGAAAAAATACAAATTTGACTAACATGTTGGCCCTGATCTGTATAGTGTTAAATTGATATTACAGTACAGACTGATACCATGATATTTGAAACTATTAATAAGAATATCACAAGTCTCCTATGAAATTATGCATCAATGGAAAGAAAGTTATGATTTCCTATTTTTATATTCCTGTTTAAATGATAATTCACTATGATCGTTACTGATGCAGAAGATAGATCTTATAAGATAAGTTTGCAGGGCGATCACTCAATTGCTTAAATTTACAAAGCCTATGTTCATGGAAATAATGAATGATGCAAGTGAGGAGAAATGACATGATAGAACAATAACAAATACTTATAATTCAAATTTCTGTTATAAAACATGTACGAATTACAAATAAGCAGAAAATACAAAATAAAAAGGGAAGCATACTGTTGAGATTTAACACTCGAAGAAGTGAAGATTTCATGTCTATGATTGACAGAACCCAATAAACTACCAAATGGATCATTGGCATGTTACGAATCCCGAAGTTTATATTTACATGACAATAATTAATGTAGTCTCGTGGCATACATAAAATAGTTGCATGTAGTTATCAGGCTGAAAACTGAAGCACCGTTTACTGTGTTCTTAATTGTTGATATATTCCAACCATTGTTGGTTGGTATTGACATAGAGCAAATTGCCTGACTAGAATTAAAATAATGGAATAGTAAGTATAAATATAAATGATGTGTTGATAGTTGAGGCTAACTACAAGGTGTGATGCTGATGATTAGAAGCAATAATAGCTATGCTAAACATCGATGTGCTGCTCTATTATTTTTCCTTCAACATGCCACTCTATTTTTTACCTAATTTTTGGTCAATATTGGGAATTTCTTCCATTCAAATGCTCAACAAATCCAATATATTTATAATAATGCTATGACAGAAGAACAGTACAAAGTTTACATACAGACAATGTACTGTGAAGTGGATGGAGTCACTTCCTAAATCAAAGCCTAGAAATATAGGTGTTATATTATGATGTTTAACAAAAATACCCTCATCAATTATGCACACATTCTCCCACCCATCTGATTTTAAACACAAGCCTCCTTAGTTATAACACCCATTCTTTTTATGGGCATTCCACTTCCCTACATATGTTAGGCCCTCTGTCCTCCATATAGATAAGGCTCAAATTTCATGTACCGGTCAGGGCTTGGACTGTTACCATACCATGTCGATATGCTGGTGCAAACTGTGTTTTAAAAAAAGCCTGAAAAAAAATGCCGCAAATGGGTTGAAAAAACAAAAAGAAGAAATTGCCATATACAGGCCCTATACCAGGCATACCATCTACTTTGCCCTAGTCCATGTATTGGTAAGTTGTCAGACCAGTAAATACCATCCGAATCGTATTGGATGGTATTGCCAACCTTGCTTACACAACCATCAAAGATGACAACCTCTAAGTTGTACATGGTAAAATCCATGTGGACCCATAGAATACTTGCTTCATCATCAAAAAGTGCCAATCATTTTGTACTACCCAACCTACAGGTGCAGATGATTTAATAGCTTACTTGGCCAATAGATGGTCCAGTCACACTTCATCAACCACTTATCATTTTATCAAGAATTGCCATGAAAGACCCTTCGATCAATTGGTTGCTGCTAATTCGTGCTACGAACAAAATCAAACCCTAAACACTGGGCCAACGAATATCGAGTAAAAATCACCCCTTAAGTTGCACCCGCAATTAACCCCTTCGACATTGCTACTAACTAATGATTTCATAACGCCACTACCATCGACCGCACATGTAACGGCGTTACCAACGTCATAAGACTGGAATACAAGAGCAAGTGAAATGCCCTGCAGCGTTCAGATGATATAGAAGAATCTCCAAGGGCCTAAATATAGGGAACAGCAAGAGCTTCAAAAATTCGAACTTTCTATTATAACGAAGCAATGTAAAAGAACTCGACTTGCAGGAGGCAGTGTAATCACTTACCAGGATCGCATTGTTGGTGGAAATCCTCAAAATCTGCAGCGGAAAGAGACAGGAAAAGAACCAAAAGTCAGTAAAGATCGCATCACTGCGAGAGAAGATAAGGGCGAAGAAGGTGGAATTACCGGCGGTGAGGGCCTTGAGGATGCCGGCTCGCCGGGCCTTGATGTCATGGAAGACGTATTCCACCAAGTCCTCTTCGCTGGCGGTCAATCCACGGTCCATTCCGCAGCGTTAATAGACGATCGGGTGATCGTATTGACGAAGGAATTGGGCGACAAGGGCGCGGGCGGGACTCGTGAGAGAAGGGAGAAGAAGAACGACGAGGGGGAGAGACAAACATGTATAAATAGGAGACGAAGTGCTTGGCGACGCCTTTGTCTAGCTACTTCCTCCATCGATCTACCTGTCCGATGATTTGACAGAGTTCAGGAAAGCCCCACAACTTCTCGGTGTGATTGGTGATCGGTAAAACACGTAGTATCGGGACTCATTTTCCTCATATAAAATATGATTTGTACTTCGACTTGGATACTAATTACTTCTAATATAAAAGAAGGAGAACGCCAATTTGTTGTCATCACATGTCATGAGCGGGCCCCACAGCCCTGGTGTGGCGAGGGCGTGTCGTTTTATATTCCCGAGTCCCATTTAAATTGGGAGTTTAACTCGGACAAATTGCCCGAAAAAAAAACTCTGTTTGGGTTTTTTCGGAAATTACCTCTTATTTTTAGAATTTTATACTTTTTAATCTAAGAATATTCCTGATTTGATAGCCACTTACCTATTCAATTTCTTTTCCCCTTTCCTATGAACTGGTTTATAGGATCAGTCTAGTAACAAATTTTTATAATATGCTAAGTTGTTTTCGGTAATACTAAGAAAATATTATAACATAATAATTTTATACAAAATTTATAAAATTACTATGATGAACTCCTAAAAAAACCTCTAACCTTAGGTTTTTCTCGTAATGCATCCTATATTTTAAACATTCTCATAGAACGTCCCGTAGTTACATGAAAAAATCATTTTTCCCTTATAACTTTAAAAAATTTTTATCGCACCCCAACCCTAGCCATGCTTGGCTGCTCGATCTGTGGACCATTACCAACCTATCAGCCCTTGTTGTGGCCCTAGCGTAAAGGCATAGGTGCCAAATGGAGGGTGCGGTGGGTGATTTCGGTGTTGCCTATAGCTCATATGTGAAAGAGTAGGTGTTAGGACCATTTTGGCACTAAGAAAGGGGTGAATTAATACTTTCAAAAAAATTACGATTTGAAAATTTCATTTGATAAAACCCGTATCGAAAAACGTTTAAGCTTAGAGAGAAAGTAAGAGCAGTAGACAATTAAATCAATAAGTAATGATAATAGAAAGCAAGAAGATGGTACAAATTGAGTTTATAGTAGTTCAATCATTGTAACCTGCGTCCACTCCCGATTCCTCTTCCGTTGAGGCCACCAACATTCATTAACGATCATCTTTTAATGGGCATAGACCAACTACCCTCTTACAACTCTTTTTTCTTTTTATGGATTTAGGAGACAACCTTTACAAGTCTCACACCTCTCTCAGAATAATCACAAAACTTAAGGAGGAGGAGGAGGACACTTAGTATTTTTATAACTTTTCAACTCAAAATCACAACCCCTTTCTACTTTATTTCCTGCTTCCCCAAGCAAGAAAGAATGAGGTATTTATAGACCCTAATTGATTTTAAAAATAGAGCTAAAAAAAAATCTCATCCTAAGTTTCCGGGGAACTGACGGTACCAGCGCTTGTCAAGCTAACAACCGATAGTACCATTGCCCAATTTGGGTGTTCCCACCACCTGACATAGATGGTACCACCGCTCGAGTTTCCTAGAGACGTACACTATCTAACAGGTAGTTCCATTGCCTGACCTAGTAGTACCATCACTTGGGCCAGCTTTAGAATATTAAATTGGGCTTTCAATAGGCCTAATCCAATCCTGATTTAGGCCCAACTGACCCCTAATCAAGTTAGCATGGTTACACTTAAAACTAACTCAATTATGACCTAATCTACTTTGATTAAGACACGATCGATTACAAACATGAATTCTATGTTGTCTAGTATGTTATTGGTTCATCCGGTGCTTCGTCTAATTGTCACGCCCCTAAAAATATCCATGATATTTAAATTTTTTTTTTTTTTCGCCACAACTAACCCAGGATCCAAACACACATTTGAGGTCACTAAGAAAACATTCAGATCGAAAATTTCACTTCTATAATCTATCAATTCATAACCCTGTGCAATTTATAAACATAGCACACATCACTCGATAATTTATACAATCTGAACTCAACTCATCAAAATAAAAACCACAATATAAATCCACAAGTGGGGAAATCTATGCAGTCACCACAATCATCGATTTACCATAAGTTCATATCATTACACGAATTTAATTTAACATTCCAAAACCCTATACATGAGGGATCCTTTAACTTACACAAAATCCACAGGTTTAGATTCATAGTCACATTTCATTAGATGCAACGTAGCTTATACACAACTACATATATGCTAACAAAAGTTCTGCCCAACGTCTTCTAAACTTTCCACTACCTCAGCCCATTCTTAACATTTAAGCAAGCGATACGCTATCCTGAAAAATTTATCAACAAATGGGGTGAGCATAAAGAGCTCAGCAAGTGACTAACATATCCATATCAAAATAGTACAATTTCCAAAGAGATGCAGTTTCAAACACAAAGCAGAATATACGATTTCGTATACATAATATCATTAGGAGCAGAATCATAATTGTCCTTTTTAATCATACATATTTGGTTCCTGACAGATGGGGCATAGAGTAATTGGAGCATATCAGAAACAAAGGAGACATATCGGAGCTTATCAATGGCATATAAAATGTTCCAAATCACATCAACGACATAGGGAACATTACGAAGCAAAATCAGCAGTGAATGAAGCATTTCAGAGCATATCAAACTCATATGTCGTACAGAAGCTCAAACGTCGTCCTTGACATTGCAATCATATCATAACTATCCAGAGCACGAACAGAAATAACTCACCAAAACTCTGGATGTCATATCAAACATATAGAGGGTGTAGTGGGATCTCAGTCAGAATGTGATTCATCCATTTCTGAATGACCACCTGACAAAAGTCTCCCACGTTTGGGAGCTCCATCCACCCACGTCTAGGTGAAGTCAAAGGGGGCCGGCAGAGCATCGCAGGCTCTAAGCAATATCCCACAAAGCGGGACCCCACAAAGCGGGCAAATAAGCGCATACCAGAATATCCCACAAAGCGGGACCCCACAAAGCGGGCAAATCAGCACATACCCTTTACCATTTCTGGCAAAGGTCCAGACAATCCCACACACCAGAATACAAGAAGGCAGTTTCAACAATAAGTAGCATATAACGGAAGCACACGCGGAACAACCAAACGTACATGTGCCTTTTCAAAAGCAATGTGATGCAAGGAACAAATCTCTCACAAAAGTATTCATTTTAGGAAAGAAATGAAAGCAAGAGTGTACAGGGATTCCAAACAATCATAATCAGCTCAATTCCAATAAGAAGATTAGGCGAATTCAAGTATCCAAAGGAAATGGAACAGAATACGCGAAATCGACCAAAGCTCGATTTCGGACAGAATTCCAGTGGCACATCAAACAAATATTTCAGAATAACAATTATGCTCCAATACCCATAAGAAGGCTATGGTCGAACCATATATCAATCTATATTCGGATGGAACAGATTTCATATGAAACAGGGCTCCCAACACAGAGTTACCTCTGATTTGGTAACACAAGGTCAAAATCACAATCACTGTTTTGCAGAATTTATAAGGTCGGATTCAACAGACGATAGGGTGGGCAATTGAACTCCAAAATTTTCAAACTAAATGTCAAAAGAGAGAATTTCAAGTCTAGTTTCAAATAAAATTAGTTTGGTACAAACGAGAATTTTCAACAGGGAGTTATAGGCGTTTTAGTATCGAAAGGTCAGAAATCTTGAACTCTGTTTTACAGCGTCTATAGGCTCTTTTGAAACAAATTTTTGGGTAAGTATTCGGTGTCCAAAATCTACAAAATCAGTGTCAAAAGAAATATATACGAGTCTAATTTCAAACAAAAATAGTTCCTGCCTGAATCCTCATTCTCTACTAAAACTTATAGCTGAAACAGTGCTTAGGGGTCAGTTTACCGAAAAAAAAACTTTCAGAATCCATGGTTTTATGTCCAAGGAGAGACATATCAGTTTCTAAATAGAAATCTTCCAATTTATTTTGAATCAACATAAAAACAGAGTCTAATACTGCTGTAGGATGGGGTTAGAACACTTGCATTTGGAAATTTTGACCCGAAATGACAAGATTAAAGCAAGAACCCTAAAAGCCCCAATTTTCTTTCTCTTCTTCTTCTTCTTTCTTTCTTTCTTTCCCTGATCACCCACGAGCTGCCTCCTCTGCTTCCTTAAGAACGAAGGCAGAGAGGCTTAAGCGGTGGAATTTGTCATTTGGTGTATTTTGCAGTTTAGTCCTTGTTTTTATCATATTCACGATTTGGTCCTTAGGGTTTACATATAGGTCCTCAGATTCTTTCTTTTCTCTTTTTTTTTTTTTTGAACAGATCTCCCAAATCTTACAAATAAGTTACCTCTGATTCATACTCTATTTCTTTTGTCAATTAAAATAGATGCTTACGTTATCACCAGAAATTTATACGAACATTCGGAAATGAGGGGTGTTACACTAATCCTTCGACATATTACCCAATCGGCATGTTGAACTTTTGCAACTTCCAATCTCCTTGACACAATGTCTGATCCTTTGGCTCAATACCTGAACTTATGGTATGAAATCCTTCCAGCACGTCGACTAGTCCTTTAGCCCGACGTCCAATCTTCTAACATAATCCACTTTGGTCCATTGTCTGATTCTTCCTGCTTCAATTGATTTATCTTTTTATGATCGAAGTCAGTCCTGCGTCACTCAAATGCTAATTAGATTATAACTTCATCAATTGATTTCATCATCAAAATTCAAGATTCAACAATCTCTCCCTTTTTGATGATAACAATCAATTGATGACGGAGTTTAAGCTAAACTCCCCCTATCAATATATCATATCAAAATGAACCTTGAATTTAAAAATAATAACCTTCTAGTCATAAAATTAAATTTAAGTTGAAGCATTTTTAATCATGAATTATAGTGATCATATGCAACGCATTATATCAAAGTAATATGTACTTGCATCATATGTATATCATTGCATACATTATCATAAGTTGAAGTATTGCATGCATAATTCCAAATCATCATGCATAATTTCAAGATATAAAATCATCAATACTTTAGGCATATCATGCATTATTCAAATTTTAAATCATGATCATAACTTCTCCTCCTTTGTCATCAACAAAAAGGAGAAAAGTGTAACTAGCAAGTTTTACATCATTTTAGAATATGCAAGCTAGCAAGTTTTTGATATATAAAAGTTGGCAAAAATTTTGCTTCTCTTGAGATGTGCAAGGTAACACTTTTTGTTTCTTCATATGAGCAAGCCAACAATCTTGCTTTTCTTGAGATATGCAAGATAGCATTTTTTAGCTTCTTCGCAAGTTAGCAAATTTGCTTCTCTTTTGATATGTGTAAGCTAGCAAGTCTTTCTCTCTTTGAAATGTATAAGTTAATAATCTTTACTTCTCTTTTGAGATACACAAGCTAGTAAGTTTTGCCTCTCTTTGAAATGTGCAAACTAGTAATACTTTCTTCCCCTTTATCATTGTCAAAAGGAAGGGAATGATACAATAGTACAAAATCTTTTACATCAATATTCCAATCATCACATAAAAGATATCATAAAAAATCAATTTGGTGATGGGATATTCAATTCATGAATACCAAAAGACATAATTCATTTTGATTTCCTCTTTAATAAATAATGACAAGAAATCTTAGGAGATTGAATAATAAATTATCTACAAAGGAAATCTTAATTCGTGAATTCTAAGAAATAAAAAATATTCTCTTTATTAAATAGCAAAAAGAAACATGGGACAATAAAATATCTTGATTCATATAAAATAAATATCAAGTTATAATTTCGAGAATTCAATATCATGATTTGGATAAAACTCATTCAAATTCAAATCATCAAAATCACTTTCATAGTTTAAGAGATTTAAAAAAAAATAACATTAATAGATTTATTAATCTCTTATTGAAAAACTCGATAGACTTTAGAGATAGAGAAATTTTTAACAAAAATGCATTACCTTTTTTGTTTCAATTTATATGACTAATTTCATATAAGTATGCCCTTGTCTTTTATGCTAAATTCATGCATCATTAATTAAAATCAAAAAATAAGTTTCGTCATGACAAAGATTAATAGTATTACATATTAAAAAATATCTTTAATTAAATAATTCCAATGTCAATGTTATTGTTGTTTCAGCTAGTGAGCTTCATAAAGTATGTTAGATTTCCGATTATATGCTTGAGCATCTATTATCAAGATATCATTTTGCTCCTAACTTTCAATTGTAGTCATTTCTACAAGAAAGATGAGTTTGCTTTATATACCTATTTGACTTTGGGTCCCTCATGGTTAGATCTACCAATCTTATTTTTTGACATAAAATCATTTATGATTCTTTTAGGAACCTAAACTAATTTATGCAAGCCATACTTTTTAAATGAACATTTATAAGCAAAATGACTATATCTACTATAAAAATTATATTTAACCTTAGGAGAAACATGTAATATTGTCCTTTAACAAATAAAGTCGATTTTTGTTGAGTATTGCTGCTCACAAAATTGATTCCTACTTTTATATATATATAACCTTTGTTAGCAAGAATTATGTCTAATGATTTGCCACCAATTTTAAATTTTTTAATATTTATTATAATAACAAATTTTCTTTTTTGTATGAATTTAATTTTTCACATTGAGTACAAGAGGTTAACAAGTAATTATCATACTCATTTTTTAATTTTTTTAATTTGCTAGAAAGAAAAACATGATCCATTTTAGTATTTTATATCTCTTACTAACTAATTTAAATTTATCAAATAAATCATGAAAAACATCAAGTAATTCATTGTAAGATAAAGGTGTTGAATCTCGTATTTTGATGATGAAACCACTTGATATATGTTTATGATTTAATTTGCGTTTTGAGTAACGAAGGATACTTTGATCAAGATGAGACAATTAAAGCAGGAAAATCATGTTGGGTCGGAGGAACATGTTAGAAGATTGGACGTCAGGCCGGTGGATTGGTCGACGTATCAACAGAAGGTTTCGGGCCATGGACTTGGGCATCGGGCTAAGAAGAGCGGGTATTGCGCCAAGGATATCGAAGTTATGGAGTCAACTGGCTGATTGGGCAATAGGCCACAAGAGAGGATGAAGCGCTGATGAATCGGACGAAGCGTCGAGGGACCAATGACATGCCGGACAACTTGATTAATGCTTAGTATTAATTGTTTAGATCGAAGTTTGTTTTACATGTGCAGGATTAACTACGATGGCAGTAAGACATGCAGCAAGAGTTGTGCTAGAGTCAAGACCATGATCACGTTGGGGGTTCGAGAGTTCGACGGAAGTTCGGACGGTCGTCGGAGGTTCTGCGGGAACAAATCCAAGAAGTCCAGGAGTTTGCTAAAGAAGCTCGTCAGAACTCGCTAAGTGGATCATCGCAAGCCTAGGAGATTTGCCGGAAGTCCGTTGGAGCATCGCCAAGGGTTCGTCGGATGTTCGTTGGAAGTTCGCTAGAAGCTCGCCGGAAGAAGCGATTGATGCACCGGAGGAAGTTGCAGTAAATGTCTTAAGAAATATCCTAGTTAGCATGTAGATTAAGCTAGGAGTGGGAGATGATCCCATTAACTTAATTTGGGGGTAATTAAGCTCTTGAGAGACCCAAATTGGGCTAAATGGATCAGCCCATTCAGACCCAGATTTTCTGGCCGGCGGTGGCACTGCTTGGGTCAGCGGTGGCACCACCTAGGAGCTCAGTCTCCTAGGAAAATTGGGCGGTGGAACTGCCCCAGTCAAGTGGCAGCACCGCCTGGGCTCAGTCTCCAAGCGAGACTGGGTGGTGGAACCACCCTAGTCAGGCGGTGGCACCGCCAGAGCTCGGTATCCGAGCTCTGTTAGGAGGTCATACTGCCCAGTTTAGAGGTAGTACCGTCAGGACCTCGGAAATCCGAGAGATGATATTTTTGAGCTCCAAATTCAAACCAGTTTGGGGCCTATATATACCCCATCCTTTCCTGCATAAAAGGGCACCGAAAATCCAATCTTACTCTGTGATTTTTAGAGCTCAAAAGTGTTGTAAAGGCTAGAAGTTCTCCTCCCTCTTTTCTTCTAAGTTTTGATCTTTCAAGAGAGGAGAGAAAATTCTGTAAGGGTTGTCTCCTAAGCCCGTCAAAAGGAGTGAAACTGTAAAAGGGTGGTTGGCCTTCGCCTATTGAAGGAAGGCCTCTAGTGGACGTCGGTGACCTCGTCGGAGGTGGAAGCCAAAAGTGGATGTAGGTTAAGATTGACCGAACCACTCTAAAATTGTGGTGCTCTCTGGTTTGTATTTCTTCTTACTGCTTACCTTACTGCAAACCTCCATATGTGCTTTACTTCCTTATTATTTTTGCTGCACTCCCTTACGAACTTGCTTTCAAGTTAAGTTTCCGAAAATGGTTTTACATCGGAAACGATTTCATTGTATGAACGCAGTTTTAATCGTCGAAAGTTTTTTCGCTGTACTAATTCAAACCCACCCCCCCCCCCCCCTTTAGTGCTCTTGATCTTAATAATTGGTATCAGAGTCGCGATTTTCTATTTTGGTTTAACACCCATATAGAAATGACTCTTTTCGGCATCCAAGAGGGTCACTCTCTCATTCGTCCTCCATTCTTCAATGGGACGGACTACACTTATTAGAAAACTCGAATGAGAGTTTTCTTGCTTTCGTTGAATTTAAATTTATGAAATATTATCGAGAACGGTTTTCGAATGTCTTCTCTTCCAATGAACCATTGGAATGATTTGGAGAAGAAGACACTTTCTTTAAATGCTAGAGCTATGAATGCTCTATTTTGTGCCTTAGACAAAAACGAGTTTAATTGGGTTTCTTTGTGCGAAATGACTTTTGACATATGGCACACTCTTGAAATCACACACGAAGGCACTTCTAGAGTTAAAGATTTGAAAATCAACTTTTTAATGCATGATTTCGAGCTTTTTCAAATGAAACCGAGCAAAACCATTATTGACATGTACACCCGTTTTACGGATGTCGTCAATGGTTTAAAAGCTCTTGGCAAATGTTTCTTGAATTTTGAACTTGTTAGTAAAGTTTTACGATCACTTTCTAAAGCTTGGGAATCAAAAGTAACGGCAATACAAGAAACAAAAGATTTAAATATTTTTTCACTTGAAGAACTTATCGGTTCATTGATGACATATGAAATGGTGCACAATGCACATAATGAACATGATGAACAAAACAACCTTCCAAAGAATAGGAAGAATTTGGGACATAGAACATTTGAAGACCACTCAAGCATAAGCTCAAGTGATGGTGAACTTAAACTACAAATGAAACAAAAATTAAAAAGAAAAAAGAATGAAACTACTTGCTTTGAACGCAAGAAGAAGAACAAAAATTGGGATGAATTGAGCTCCTCTGAAGATGAGGAGAAAATCAAGAATGGCTAGGTGGCAAACTACGCCTTAATGACATTCAACGATGAGGTAATCAAAATGCCTTTAATTTATTTCAAAATTACATGATATTTTTCATGATGCATTTTCCTTTTTTATTTACTTTAGAATTAATTTTATTGAAAATTACATATTTAAAAATAAAAATATAAAAATTATGATCATGCTAGTAATTTTGAAAATGATAATGAAAATTGCATGTTTAATGAAAATGCAAAAATAAAATTGGATCATGCTTACCTTTCTAATGATTTTAAAAATAATCATGAAAATTATATGTTTATGATAAACAAAATAATTTTGATTGAAAATGCCTTATGAAATCATGTTATATATGGTTAAGAAGTAATAATGTGTATCATGTTGATTTCCATTGTTATTTCTCGATTTTGATTAAATAAAATCATGTTTGAGTTGAAGTAATGCGTAATGATGTAATGAAAATATTAAATGTTTTGATAACATGATTAACGGTTTTATGCATGAGATTTTAAGGTTATACATGATGATTTTTTTGATTTAGTGGTCTTGATGGTTTTCATGACGAAATTCATTTTTTGGTTTTAAATATTGATGCATGTGTTTACTTGGTATAAATGAAATAAATCACATGAATTGAAACAACTAAAAAGAGAAAATGTTTCTCTTAGAAAAATTTATTTTTCCTACTTTCTCAAGTTTTCCAAAAGGGAGATTAATGAATCTATTTATATCACTTTTATGAATCTCTTGGACCATGAAAATAATTTTGATGATTTAAATTTGAATAAATCTTTATCAAAATCATGATTTTGATTTCTCATGATTTATAACTTGAAATTGCTTATGAATCAAGATCTTATTTTTTTAACTCCTATGTTTCTTCTTGTCATTTACTAAAGAAGAAAAATTATCCAAATGAATCTTGAATGTTCTTTCGGTATTCATGAATTGAATATAACTTGTGATTTTTTTTTAATCGTCATTTTGATTTCTCGACATTCGATACATGAGATTTTATTATGAATCAAAATTTCTCATTAATCGATCTCCTATGATTCTACTTGATATTTTCTTAAGAGGAGATTTTCTAAGTGAATCATGATTTTTCCTTGTGAGTTTTTGGATTTATTACTTGATTTTCTTTTAAAACAAGATCTCTTCTTTGTACTCCTATGATTTTTCTTAATATTTTATTTAAAGAAGATATTTACTATATGAATCATGTCTTTTGGTATTCAAATGATTTTATCCTTCATGACATGATTTCTTTGTACTTATGGCTTGCATGGCTTGAAATGTTTTGGAATGATGCATGCAACACTATGATTTTTTCCTTAGATAAAAATGCATGTAACACTTTGATTTTTTTTAAATAATATGAAAATCAATTATTATCATCTTATGATAGAATGATGATTTGGAATCATGCATGTAATGATGATGTTATATTTTATATTTTATAATTTGGTATGATGCATGCAATGATGAAATATTTATGAATTTGAAATGATGTATGCAATACTTATGATAATGATGTACATGATGTATTGCATATGATGTGTATCATGAATGCTTTAAATGATGAATGTTTGGTATCATGATCAACATGTTGATAAATGCCTAAAAATTTTAATATTTGAGTATCTTGTATGATATATTCATAATAATGAATGATTTATTTTTTCGATATCATACATGAAAAATGAAATGTAAGGTTTTGAAAATGTGCATGTTTTAATTTGAAAATATAATGATGCACAAATGAGATTGATACTAACCTTTGTCATGATTTAGAAATTGATGTAAAGGGTTTTTCCCTTCTTTTTGACAATAACAAAGGGAGAGATAGCTAGCTTGCACAATTCAAGAAAAAAGCAAAAATTACGCTTATAAAAAGAGAAGAAATTGCTATCTTGAATATCACCGATAATTACTAGCTTGAAATCTCAAGAAAATGCAAAATGTGCTATCTTGCCTGTCTCAAGATGCTAAACATGCTAAACTTGCACTTTACAACGGAAGCAAAATTGCGAGCTCAAAAATTGTAAAGGAAGCAAAATTTGCTAGCTTGCAACTTGCATATTTCAAAAAGCAAGAGA